>NC_044323.1:60749345-61049345 GCF_007399415.2 Gopherus evgoodei
TCATGATGCACCATAGGCATGTGGCTCCCACATCTTTACACAATCCAGTCCTTGTTATGTGCTTATGTACAATAGTACAGACAGTTTCATGAGCACCTAACTGAGGCACAACATGAGCTTTCACTTAATCTGTCTTAATAGTGTGCTGGGAAAAAGGGGTCTTGTGGTTAAAGCACTGGACTGGAACGCAGGATATCTGCAGTCTGTGTCCGGCTTTAGCACAGACTTCCTGTGTGAGCTTGGGCAAGTCATTAACCATGTGGTGCCATAATGCCTACTATGAAATTGAAATAATAATACCTCCATTCCTTGCCTCACTGAGTCATTGTAAAGATAAATTAATGGACATGTCTGAGGATCTTTGTTGCCGTGAATGAGCCCCATAGAAATAAAGAAGGGGAAACATTCCTCTTTTATATAAAAACACTTATAAATTTGCCACTTAATAATCTGTGATCTATTTCTGCACCTAGATTCCTCAGACTTTCCTGACCAGTATGTCTACAATTGGACTACGTGGATTGATGACTGTGGCTGGGAAAACTGCACAAGCAACAATACCCATAATGTGTTCCCAGATGGGAGACCTTTCCCTCGTCATCCTGGCTGGAGAAGGAAGAACTTTGTCTATTTGTTTCATACAGTTGGTGAGTCCAGTAAAATGTATCTTGGTTTTGTGTCCTAACTTGTTTCCCTAACGCTGTGCATTACAATCCCCAAAGAGGAATTCAACAGTTATTGAGTGAGAGAATATTAAACACATTCCGAGCTGCTCAGCGAGAATAGCAGCTGCTCTGTTAATTCCTCCGAGGTTTGGAAGTCATATACTACCATGACATGTTCTGTAAGACTGCAAATGCACAGAGCTACCACTGTTGAAAATAACTCCTTTCTCAATCACAATTTGGATAGAACATTTAGAGGAAATCTTCAGGGCAAAGGGGGACGCCAGATGATTTAGTGATTAGCACCACCAAGGAGCAGTCTGAGGTTCAGGAGTGATCTTGTGCCTGTAGGTCCTCAGACTGGCTTCTTCACCTCTAGAAAGAAGGTGCAATGTGCATTTTGCTTCAGCGCTCCTAAACTGGCTGAATATAGTTCTGTTCCTCTCCCGGTTGTGACTTCCAGCAACAGATTGTGTAATAATTGGCCCATCCCTGCTATTAGGGTTACCATATGTCTGTATTTTCCTGGACATGTCCAGCTTTTTAGTTCTTAAATTGCCAGCTGGGAGGAATTTTTAAATATCTAAAAACGTCCAGGAAAATACGGACGTATGGTAACCCTAAGTCCAAAGTCCCAGGGCTGGCAACGCTTCCTGGGGCAGCTCCCGGTGCCCGCCCACCAGCAGGAGCCTGCACTGTGGGCGGCCCCTAGGCACAAAGGCAGAGAGGGTCTCCATGTGCTGCAGAGGCTCCCTCCTTCCCAATCAGACCTGTGAGGGTGGGGCTTGCAGGCGCCAGAAGATGGCAGAGAGCCCTCCGACCCCCCCGACCCAACCTGACCCTAGGAGCCAGAGGGGCCTGCCGGTTGCTTTCAGGAGCCCCCATGTAAACACTGCTGCCCCCCGGCAGGTCCTTCTGGCTCTTAGGGTCGGGTCAGGGGCAGAGAGCTCTCTGCATGCCGCCGGTGCCTGCAAGCCCCACCCTCGCAGGTCTGATTGGGAAGGAGGGAGCCAGTGGAGCACACGGAGACCCCCTCTGCCTCTGTGCCAAGCATCTCCAGCAGCTCCCATTGGTGCTTTTCCCAGCCAGTGGGAGCCACAGAGCTCCTGCTTGTGGTGGGCACAGCACGTGGAGACCCCTTGGCAGCCTCTGATCCTAGGAGTTAGAGGGTCTTGGCGGCAGGAGGGGTGAGTAGGCGAGCAGGGTGGGGTGAAAAGGTGAGTGGTGAGCCGCTGAGGTTGTGTAGCTGAGGGGTGAGTAGGTGAGCAGGGGAGTGAAAAGGCCAGCAGTGGGCAGCAGGCATTGAAGAGGCCAGCGGCGAGCGGGCGGGGGTGAGGAGGCAAGAAGCAGAGAGCCAGTGGCAGGCAGGGGTTCTCGGGGCAGGCATGGGGGTTTCTGGCAGGGGAGTGAGGAGGTGAATGGCAGATGGGAGGAAGCGAGCGGTGGGTGGGGGACTGAGGAGGGACGCAGCAGGCCAGGGGTGAGGAGGGGTGTGGTGGCGGGGCCAAGCAGGGAAGGGGTGGGACCTGGGGCAGAGTGGGGGGTGAGCGTGGGAGGAGCGGGGGTGGACTGTGAGCAGGGCCGACACCCCCTGTGTAGTGTACTCTTTTTTGAATGTTCTAATATGGTAACCCTACCTGCTATTGACTACACTGTAAATCTTAGGCTCCTGACTTTGACTGGAAAAAATATTTTAGGTATTAATCTAATTTAGTTGCATTGGGGAGATGAAGGTGCCTTGGCAAATGCCTTTTCTTGGATCGGTGGGAGCAGGCACATCTTTCTAATGCCTTTGGCTGCTTTGCTGAAACTCAGAAAAAAAATACTAATGGCAGGGAACATAACAATGACATGAAGTGTGTTTGAAAAGTACATTTCACACAAATGAAGGATGCGCATAAAATATACACTTTTGATTTAGTCAAACCAAAATTTCACAGAAATGCTGCTTCTCTTTATAAAACTTTTTCTATCTCTTCACAAGAGGAAAATATGAGTTCATGTCCTGTTCACAGGCCAGTACTACCAAAAAACTGGAGGCTCTTCAGCAATTATTTCCATCAACACAACAAATATCACCCTTGGCAAACAGATGATGGTGGTCTCTGTTTACAGAAGAGGTCATCGAACATATGTTCCAGTTGCAACAGCAAGTGGCATCTATGTTGTGACAGGTGAGTGCGCTGGACTAAACCACAGCTAAATACTTGGCAGTGTTTGTAGAGGAGATTTTACACAAATGCAACTAAAGTGCTATCTGGGAGAGTCGGGAGGGATGTAAGGAGGGATTCCAACAAGTGATGCTTTTAACCTTCATGTGAAATCTCTAATAGGCTACCCTGAACAGTATGGAATAAGTCCTCTTAGCAGACTTGTTAAGAGTTAGTTGAAAAATGTGTCCTTAACTATAGATATTAACACTGCAAATATATAAGTAGGGATGGAAATTAATTATGCTAATAATATTTATCCAGAACCCTATAGAGAATACTTTTTTTATCTGTCTATAACATCTGATACTCCAGAGTCTTACCTCATGCTATCCTGCAATTTGACTTGTCCCAAATAAAATGTAAGATCACTTTCTACTTATTGTTCTTTGTGTCATAAACAGATAGTTAAGGATTAATGCCTCTTTTACCTGTAAAGGGTTAAGAAGCTCAGTAAACCTGGCTGACACCTGACCAGAGGACCAATAAGGGGATAAGATACTTTCAAATCTTGGTGGAGGGAAGTCTTTGTTTGTGCTCTTTGTTTTGGGGGTTGTTCGTTCTTCGGACTAAGAGGGACCAGACGTTAATCCAGGCTCTCCAAATTTTTCTGAATCAGTCTCTCATGTTTCAAAATTGTAAGTAACAGCCAGGCAAGGCGGATTAGTTTTATTTTTGTTTTCTCAACTTGTAAATGTCCCTTTTTTGCTGAGAGGATTTTACCTCTGTTTGCTATAACTTTGAACCTAAGGCTAGAGGGGGTTCTTCTGGGCTATACAAATGTAATTACCCTGTAAAGTATTTTCCATTCTGATTTTACAGAGATGATTTTTACCTTTCTTCTTTAATTAAAAGCTTTCTTTTTAAGAACCTGATTGATTTTTCCTTGTTTTAAGATCCAAGGAGATTGGATCTGGACTCACCAGGGATTGGTGGGGGGAAAGGAGTGGGGATGGTTAATTTCTCCTTGTTTTAAGATCCAAGGGGTTTGGATCTGTGTTCCCCAGGGAATTGGTGAAGCCTCTCAAGGCTGCCCAGGGAGAGGAAGGTTTGGGGGGGGGACAAGAAGTGATCCAGACACTAAAATTTCTGGATGGTAGCAGAGTTACCAGATCTAAGCTAGTAATTAGGCTTAGAAGTGTCCATGCAGGTCCCCACATATGTACCCTAAAGTTCAGAGTGAGGAAGGAACCTTGACAGTCTGAAATGTTTGAATAAGCAACAGAAAACTGTGGTGTACATAAACTAACTTACCTTATCATACAGAATGTGAATCTAAGCTTAAACATAATGCAAACTGCCCTTTATTTTGTCTGCATCCCACATGCATCCCTAGTACTAATAGTCCAAAGAAAAGAAATTGGAGGGACTTCCTGACCCTTTCTCTGGATGAAATTCATCACCCTTCTCTGGATGAGGCTGGCTAAAGTATCCCAGGGATTATTTCTATCCCTTTATTCTGGCTGTCTCTTAAATTTAAGTAACCCACCAACATCAACACAAATGCACACACTGCAACAGTTCAGTCAAGGGATCCTTTTTGCACCACTGGAACAGACAAACCAATCCTTGCACAGTTAGTATAAGACTTGCTCGCAATACTTCATTCTCAGGCTCTCACTACCTGTGATCTAGACAATCTCAGATAAAATAATGGCAAAGGCGAAGTATCTTATTGATGAAGGGCCACACTCTGACACTCTTGCTCAGGCTGAGTAGCAACTTTTGCCACAAGTGGTCCCATTGAAGCCCATGGGTGTTTTGTCATTGACTTCAGTGGTCGCAGGATGAGGTTCTATAATGTCCCCCAACCCAAATTCACTAAATCTCCTTAATGAATTGAGTTTCAAGGGTTTTTCCTCCTCTTTTGTGCTGATGAGGGGGAAATACATAGGAAATTACAATTGGACCTTTAGAAATACAATTGATGTAATAAAGATACTACTGAAAAGCAAATGTTTTGATTTCTAAATGCATCAGATTGCACCAAATGGCAGGTATAGAGCAATATTAATGGGACAGGGAACCTTCAGATGACTAGATATAGGGTCTTCAGTTGATGCACATGACTCTCTATCTGGTTGCAGGGTTTCACTTTATTACTGTAATCTATTGAAAAGTGAGTTAAAGAAACCTGTATTAAAGAAATTAAGCCTGGCAGTTAACATGATGCAGGCTTGTGTCTTACACTGTGACCTTTGCAGTCTGAGGGCTGTGAAGCAGTCTGTTAATCACATCCATTCAGACCTGCTTCACTTTCTTTCATTTTTCTTGCAGACCAGATTCCTTTATATGTGAACCTGTCCCAGAAGAATGACCGCAATGCCTCAGACTCTGTCTTCATTAAAGATTCTCCTATCACATTTGATGTCAAGATCCATGATCCCAGTCACTACCTTAATAATGCTGCTATCTCCTACAAGTGGGATTATGGAGATGGCAGTGGTTCATTTATATCCAACAGCCCTATTTCAAATCACACTTATACACTGCAGGGAAACTTCAGCCTGAATTTGACCGTCCAAGCTATTATACCTATACCGTGTGGGCCTGCAACACCTACCCCACCACTTCCTACCTCGCCAGGTAAGAGTCTGTCAATCAATAGGAGTATTGGGAAATAAACAAATAATAATCATTAATAGACGAACATTTTGGTTTTTAAAAATTACATACCTTTAAAATCTTTATGGTCATGAAAGTTGGAGCTACATAGTTTTTGTAAATGTAACATATTTACACTTACTTAAGAGTCTGAATCAATAACAGGATAAATATGTAGTCTAAAGTTACAAATATAAAAGGATTCTAATTTATGCTAAAACCAATTTACAATACCCTGACAGTGTAAAGGAGCCTTCAAGGGGGAGTAAATTACACGTGCACTAACTTTATGGCCCCTCAACACTGCCAGAGCTGGGCATCGGTACATGGGGGAAGTTATTCCAGAATAAGGTAAGGTGTGAATTTAAAGAGCAATGCCTGTTCCAGAATAGCTATTGTGGAATAGCTTATTGTGCAATAGATATTCCAGACAACCTCCTAGCATGAACAAGCCTTTATAATAGTGTGAATGAGAATCAAGCTTGTAAGATTTTTGTTTTGTAAGAAATTGTCACCCTCATTCAGTTATTGATTTATAATCTCATAGAAGTTTTATATTTGCAAAATTTTGAAGCTCCAACTTTGATCATTATAAAGCTACCACCATTACAGTGTAAAGTTGAGTGGGTCAGTATGTTTCAAATTTTATGTTTCTCCAAAATTTTGACTCTGAATCAAAAAATGGAGAAAAAGTCAATAACATTTTTCACAATTTCCTCCTTATATTTCAGTCCAGTATAAATTAATAGATAAATATCTAGCTTAAGAAAAAAACTGAATCTGTAATTGGTTGTTATTGATTTGGGAATCTTAAACAAGCATTTTCATCTCCCCATACTTTGCAGGTCTACCTTCCCTTGCTTAGAGACAGATGACTGCACTTGAAACACTACAGTGGGACACCTGCAGCACTGCAGCTGTGCCTCTGTAGCACTTCAGTGTAGACACTACCCACGCTGATGGGAGGAGTTCTCCCATCGATGTAGGTAATCCACCTCCCTGAGAGGCAGGAGCTAGGTTGACACAAGAATTCTTCTGTCGAACTAGCACTGTCTACAAGAGGACTTAGGTTGACTTAACTATGCCACTAAGGAGTGTGGATTTTTCCACATAGTTTAGCCAACCTAATTTTCTCCCACAGACCAGGCCTAAGATGTGGGTGTGTTTAGTGGGAGGCTACCAAATGTGTGTGATTCAGACAAACTAATCCAGCACTGTGCCAGAGTGATCCTTTACACTAAATAGAAGGTAATTATACTGCTGTTGTATTTTTGGCTGTGCTAATTATCACAATGGTCTTTTACAGGGGCAACAACGCAAAATGCAACCAGTACCACAAACAAAACTGAGTCAACCACTCCTGCTAGTAAGTTTATATCGCCTCCTGTGTAGACTGTTAGAAACATTTTCTAGTAAATGATTTTCTATGAGTCTTACAGCTTGATTCACAATGTCAGGGGCTCATTTGCTCATACTAACCTCAGGCAGTTTCCTCACAGCACTAACTTGAGGAAGGTATTGCAACCCTCTTGCCTTGTCTGCACGCTCAGCTTGTTTCCCTCTCTTTCTGACAGCCTCCCCTCAGGACACAGAGCACAGTCCTCCCTTCCCAAGTAGGACACCAGTGGCAAAACCCCAACATCAAGTCACAACATCCAATCCCAGTCACCTTAAATAAAAGTTCGGTTGGCACAGGACAGGAGCAAGTGTGGTGGAGAGATGGGGCAAAAGAAAAAACGAAGTATAGAGCAAATGGTGCAGGAGCTCTGGTCTGGCTGAGTGGCACTCAACTCAGGACCAGAGGGTGAAGGGGGAAAAGGTGTCTTCGTGCCATTTTTGTGGCTCCTTAATCCTGGGGATGGCTCTCAGTGCCTCTTAGACTAGCCTCCCCCAGTTGCCCTTGGCCTCAAGATGCTGTTCTGTTGCCAAATGCAGAGCAGATGACTCCCCAGTCATGCCCTTCCCACCACCACCACCCCAGACATGCTCCTTACATCACTAGCCAGGAGAGAAGTGGCTTGGCGCCTCTATGCTGACTCTATAACACTTAGAAAGAATCTCCCTATATAAAGGGAATCTCTAGAAGGCTTTTTAATGCAGCTTTATGGCCCAATTTAATCATCAGAGCAGTGAAAAGGGGTGATAGCAGTGATTCTGGCTTATCTACTGGTTTGTTTGGATTTGAACACAAATAAAAAGAGATGCTTATTAAAAGCTCACTAGTTAGGCTAATTTAGTATTCATTAGCTGGGCTAATCACTGTGCTGAGTGGAGCTCTAAACTTAGTTTACCCATAGGATTGAAGAAGATTAAAACCTGACAAAGCAGCACATTGTCAGATCTAACTTACCTATGTTTGTTCCTGCAAGTTTGTGTGTGTTGTCTCAGAAAGGTCTGGATATAGCTGATTGATTGTTTTCAACATCTCTTGGAAGAGAATGATTCATTACCATGCAAATAGAGATAGCCCCACTTTCTGGCTAACTGATATCAAATACCCCTTAAAGACTCATATAATAACTTATGGCTCAGTCTAACACCCACTGATGTCAGTGGGAGCCTTTCAGTTGATTTTGATGGGTGTTGGACCATGCTTTTGATGAACACAACCATTTTTGAACTCAATCTAAAGATGTAATTCATCATACATAAATATCCAAACAGTGTAAACAATATGAGCATGAAATGACACATCTCACAGACAAGTACAATATAAAACCTACACTGTAAGCAACAAGAGACAGACCAAGACAATGGAAGGCCTTTATATACTGTGTCACAACCTATCTGGAGACTGGAATGCATCTGATAACGTATAGTGAAAGTACCTGCAGGTTGGTGGAACAGACATGATTAACAGTAGTAGAGGTAAAAAAAAAAAAAAAAGAAGAAAGGGAAAAAAAGAGAGAATAGTGGTAAACTCATTCTGTGCAGAATGCTGGATTCCATTTTTAATCACCTGTGAGCTGGGGCATAAATTCCTTTCCCCCACTTCTGCAGCTCCTACTGGCCTAGGGATCTGAAATCCAAATTACTTCTCTTGCATGGCTCTGTAGAACACTGGGGCAAGCAGCAAAGAATCCTGTGGCACCTTATAGACTAACAGACGTTTTGGAGCATGAGCTTTCGTGGGTGAATACCCACTTCGTCAGATGTATTCACCCACAAAAGCTCATGCTCCAAAACATCTGTTAGTCTATAAGGTGCCACAGGATTCTTTGCTGCTTTTACAAATCCAGACTAACATGGCTACCCCTCTGATACTTGGGGCAAGCAGGTTTTCTTGAAGTTTTTGCATAAGATCTCGTTGAGATAAACTGCATCACTTATTTACTCACTGTGCATTTAGCAGAATGGCAAAAACCTGATTCTTTAATCATTTGGCTTCCCTTCATTGGTGGTATGAAAGAAATTAATCCACTTAGACTTTGTCTCCATAACACAGATTACGCAAAATATTTTCTAAACAGTGTAACTAGCAATACGTTTCTTTCCCCCACTTAATCCAACAGTCACTACTATACCACCATATAATCTGGACTCTCCCATCAGTGCTGGTGTAATGGAAGACACTCCTGATGGAGGCTGCCATATTTACAGATATGGACATTATAAAACTACTATCTCCATTGTAGGTGAGTGCCTAAATCAATAAGAGAATAGGAAAATTGGTTGATATGGTACGGAACATATATGGGCTGCCTTGTTTGTTCAGTTTACCTGCTATCGTGTAAACATCACGCGAAGGAACTATAAGAACCTATTCTGCAGGCTTGGGTCTGGTCTCATAATTGAACGTACAGTTAGCTGACTGGCATTGTTTGCTTTTTTACAACCTGGTTTACCCAGTTGCTAAGCTCAAAAGATATGGACAGTAGAGGATTTGAGTGAGTTTGTCACTAATTAGAGTGGAGGGCAACAATTCAGTATGGAGTGCAAGATTACGTGCATTGTAACATCTTAAAATTTCCAAGATTTCTTTGAGGGGAATTTTCAAGTGAGATGGAGTATAGTAAAGAGACTAGACCTGAGCTGACCATTAACAAACCACTTATCTTATTGAGTTTTTAAATGTGTAATCTTCAGATCCAGTGAGAATAAATCAAACACAGACCATCTATGATTCTAAGCGGACTGTTTTTGCTGTATCATGTGGTTGCCTGAGTAACCTAACAGGTTGATAGGCTCTTTCCTCCCTTAGAGGGAATCCTTCAGGTAAACATTATTCAGATGACAAGTGTCCAGATGACAGTGGCTCAAGGTGAAAACTCCCTGGTTGACTTTGTTGTTACCTGCCAAGGGAGGTAAGTGTATTCATTAATTTCCTTCTTTAACAAATTAGGTACTTGGATGTTACTAGAATGCTACCCACATTCATATGCAATTGCATGAACAATAGTTAGAAACACAGCAATTACCATCTGTTGACTGAAATTAAGATAATAGATGTCTAATTTGTGAGTTATAGCAAGAGAAATTGTTGCCAGGTTCTTCGGCTTCAGACCAAAATGACATGCCTAAGCAAAACTAATAGAACTAGTTGGTGGGCAGAAGCAATTCTCTGTTTTCCAGGCAAAGATGGAGGACTTCAGCACTCACACTAAAAAGGGAAGTGGCTTGCTCAAACTGGGAGGAAGCCATCTTTCTAGCCATAGGTTTTTTGACATTTGGAATAAAAATGAGCGTCAAAGGAATTCTTTGGATGCAAAGAGCATTGCATTAATATTCCTAGCCTCTGGAAAGTGCGTGGATCTGAGAGAACTGAGAGGTACAGATGAGTCTTGGCAACATAACTGGGAAATAATCACTTTGAAAGTAATCCTAAAACTCGCAAAATATTCCTGCCACATGTAGTAGTACATCTAAAAATCTCCAAAGGGTTTACATTCTATGCCTGGTGAACTGAACCAAAATTAATAGATTTCATCAACTAACTAGGGGCCAGGTGATACTGTGCTTTAAGATATGAGTATAATTGCTGGTAACATTATATTAACTGAGTCTAAATGATGCCAGACATAGTTGTGAAATTATGTATGCTGGCAGGAGTGAAGTGGGGAAAATGCAAAGTCCTCTGTAGTCAGAAAATAATGAGTGTTATGCCAAGCAGCTAATTTAACTGAAGAACAAGGCTACTGGGCCAGTTTTATATTGGTCTAACATCACTGATTCCAAGAGAGTTGCACCAGCATAAAACAGGTCCAACTGAGGAGAATCAGGACCAATGAATCTGTGAATTGGATTAGTAGTAGTATACATTCATTTTCTCTCTCACACTTCCCCCAGTCTTCCTACAGATGCCTGTACAATAGTCTCTGACCCCACATGCCAGGTATCACAGAATGTGGTATGTGACCCTGTTGAAGTTACTGATCAATGCTTACTGACCATCAGAAGAGCCTTCAATGAGCCTGGAACCTACTGTGTAAACATTACATTGGGTGATGATGCAAGCCAAGCCCTCACAAGTGCCCTTATATCTGTAAATGGAGGTGAGTCCAAATGGAACAGATGTTGAGGATCTGTCAATAGCGTCTCTTCATGGCCATTTCACAGGGTGTGTGTGTGTGTGTGGTATTAATTATTTGCATGATGACACTGCTGAGAGGCCTCAACTGAGATTGGGCTCCATTATGTGAGAAACTATACAAACATATAGTAAGAGATAGTTCCTGCCCCCGAAGAGTTTCTAATCTAAATAGAAAAGAGAGACAAAGGGTGTGATGAGAAAACAAAGGCACAGACAGGGAAAGTTACTTACCTAAGGTTACCCAGCAGGTTAGTGGTAAAACCAGGATTAGAACTCAGGGCCGTCTATCAGTCTAAGTTATTCATAGGCCCCATAATCTTTATTGTATTTCTCCTCATAATGGCCCTGTAAGGCAGGGAAGTGCCATTATCCCCATTTTACAGATGGGGAACTGAGACACAGAGAGGCTGAGAACTTACCCAAGCTGACATAGGGAAATCTGGGGTGGAGCTGGAAAGTGCAGCCTGGTCTCTAAGTCCTAGGTTAGTGTTCTGGCCACTAGACTACACTGTCTCCCCATTGACTTCAATATTGCTGGGCTAATTTACATAAACTGAGGAAGTGGCCTTTGGTGTTCATTCACAACACTGTTTTCAGCAGATCTTATTTAGTTTGGGCGGGATCTGGTGAGTCCGTAACAGCTGGGGGCACTCTAGGCAAGATTTTCAAAGGTATTTACGCGCCTAAAGTTGCAGATAGGCACCTACTGAGACTTTCACAAGCACCTAGGAGCCTAACTCCCATTGATTTCAATAGGAGGGGCGTAGGTGCTTTTGAAAATCTCACTGGCTGCCTATCTGCATCTTTAGGTACCTAAATGCCTTTGAAAATCTGGCCCTCAGTGCTTTGCAGGATTGTTCCCTCCCTAAATTGGTGCGGTGTACAGCATGACTGTTTAACAAAAGTCCAGTTTCTGTGTATTTAAACTACTGTTACATAGGATGTAGTTCCACAATGTATAGGTGCCCCTTGGATGTATAATGCTTTCCAAATCACGTAAGGGTACCTGTGATTCACACAGGAACGTACAACCCTAGCTCCTGTCTTCACAAGGACGACAGTGTAAACTAGCATTACTGTCGGGCTTATCCAAACATTTATAACAACACACTGCAAGATGGTACGGTTTACATAGATTATGTCAATGGTTAACACTAATTTAAGACCTTGATTTGAATATATTTACATAGTAATTATGGATTAATAAATTAGGTACAAATCAATGTGTATCTCTAGTTTACTCTGCTTTATAAACACAGTTGTGAACGCGATAAGCAAGAGCATGACTGAGCATCAGTAAACTCACCACATAGATTGAAGAGCAGCCTCTGGACTGGAGAATTAAGATGCTTAATACAAATCATAAAAGTAAACAATTATTAACAGTATTTATTTTTCCAATTTCTCCTGTGGCCAGATCTGGTGGGGTTAGGACTGGATCCAAGCACAATGGTCTCTGAATTTAAGGCCATTCTCAGAGGTGGACTGGAAATTTGGTGGCAGAGCGACAGAGGAAATCAGAGGCTGGGTCAAGAGTTAGTTCCCTAAGCTGCCAGTATGACAAAGGCAGAACCCTAGGAGAGGCATCACATCATCACCAACAATCATCCCATCTACGGACACTCAGTCCTCTCAGGAGGATGTCCTGTCCAATCCTGGGACAGAGAGGGGAATCACTAGAACGCACGTCTAGGGTAAATGAAAAGATACCAGAGAAAGTCCATTCTTTCTCCTTCCTCAAACTCCACTCCTCAACGACATGCTAATTCTTATTCTCTGGGTTATAAAATGATTAACTACTTTGCACTCTTAATATAAACAGTCCCTTTGTAGCATAACAACTGGGCAAGTAGCAAAGTAACTCCAAATCTTGTGGGATGCCAACTAGCCCTGCAGTTTCTTTGCACATTGTAAAGGTATTTGCATGTTACAGTCAGCAAACAATATATTTCATATGGAAACATACAAGGCACTCTTAGTATTCACCTCTAGTATAACTCAGTTGGCATCAAAGATGAATTGGACCCTACAGTCTGTGAATGCCCCTGAGCCCTATTGTTTAGCGTAAAGGGAGTGTTAAATATACTGAACCTTCTAGAGTCATGTGGCAGAAAGAACGGTACTGCTGGAAAACTATACCTGACTGTATAGAACATGAGGCTAATATTTAAAACAAATTTGTTATTCAAGCTCCAGGGTCATCTTCGAGGACAGTGGAAGGTGTCTTGATTGCCTCGGGTTTCTTGGTGGCATTTGTCATCATTGTGTCTCTCCTTCTTTACAAGTAAGTTGCTGGTTCCAACAGTTAAGAAATAGATCAAGATGACAAAAATGATTCCATGAATAGTCAGATGGATAAAAAACTGAATTTGCTTTGGCTATGCTTGCATCCTTCTTGGGTTTGCTTTCCACAGATATTTAAGCAAACTACCTTACTGGCCGGAATGCTCCTAAAACCAGCAAATTGTGGGTGAATGTTAAAGAATATCATGGAAAACAAATTTTGAATTCATCAGCACAAGTAGTCATACAGGAAACATGATCCTATAAATTTTACTCATCCAATCAGAGAGAGGAAATAATACTAGGTGAACTTATGTGTCCAATCAAAAATAGCCAACACGTCTTAAGGTTCAGATTTAGAATACTCATAACAAAATGTGTATGAATGTTCTGCAGACTAAGAATATTCATCAGAACTGTTAATCAAATAACTTTAACTAATAAATACATTTGAGAAAATATTAAGGAGCTTGCAGACAATTCACAAATACATTTATATTGCAGTATCAGGTCTTCAGGATCCCATTGTGCTAGGCATTGTACAAACATATAGTGAATGACATTGCCTGTCCCAGAAAGCTTACAGTAAAAAAAAAAAAAGCAGTCAAATTGATCATATACATTATTAGCATAGCTCTAGCTAAGAGTATTCCTACTCTTTCTAATTACTAAGTACCCTTGTTCTTCAGGCTTACATTTTATTACAATCTGCATGCATTTACCCTGTCCTTTATCATAGTGTTCACTATTCATTCTCATTTAGTGTGAGAGCAGAACCCTTCTACCAGTTACTATGATTAGGTTTAACCATGATTGTAACTAGCAAATTTCTAATACAGTTTCTTTGAGCCTGTATGAACAGGGATTTTTTTGTCTGTGAACTGTATTAGAAGCGGATTATAAAACTATACCAGAAGCAGAAGCACCCTAAGAGTTGGGGGAGGGAGCCCACAGGAGCCCAATCCATGCCCCCCCGGCCCTCCCTCATGGCCCTGCCTCTGCCCCTTCCCCTGAAACCCTGCCCTCGCACTGCCCCTTCCCCCATGCCCCGCCCTTGCGCTGCCCCTTCTCCCTGAGGCCCCACCCCGGCCATTCCCCTGAGGCCCTGCCCCTGCACTGCCTCTTCCCCTAAGACCCCACTCCAGTGCCACCTCTTCTCCCCAAGACCCCACCATGCTCACTCTTCCCCCCATCGCCTGCCTTTGTGGCCTTTTAAATGTGCGGGGGGCCATGGCCCCTTGAGCCCCCCTCTTCCAGCACCCCTGGACTATACTTATAGTAAGGGAGTAGTCGAGAGCACAGATTGGCTATAATATTCACAGTGGTGAGAGAAATCATGCTAAAACCTTGTCAGAACAAAACATGTTTACACAAAGTCACAGCTAGTTTTGCTTCCAGGGTGAGCAGGGCCCTGAAAAGAGTTCAAGTGTTTGCCCCCAAAACAGGGGTGCTGGAACAAGGGGTGCGGTAGCATCACCTGTCTTGAAGTTATTTCCATCATATATGGGGTTTACCATTTTGTTCAATGACTTTCAGCACCTCCACTATAAAAGCTGTTCCAGTGCCACTGCCTCAGAATGCAGTGTAGTAAGGCTGGGTGTACAACAACTTCTCTTTCCCAGTAAAACACAGAACTGTGTGCATAACAACTCAAAATCCTCTCTGGACCTCGATTATTTTCCTTAATAACCTCTCTAGACCTGGCAGCTCTCACATGATCATTCAGAATTAGTCACAACAGCCTCTTGTGGTGGTTTCCAGTTGTGGGGGAGGATGGAGGAGGACATGGTATCAATATTTGGCTCTCTCACATATTCACAGTGCCATGTTAAATATGCACTATCACTGGAATCCATTTCAGTAACTAACTTTATAATGTTTCTTGCAGGAGATACAAAGAGTACAAACCTATTGAAAGATGTGCAGAACAAGCGGTGAACAGGGAGGGACTGAGTGTTTACTTCAACAATGTCAAGGCTGTTCTCTTCCCTGGGAACAATGAGAGAGATCCTCTGCTGAAAAGCAAACCAGGAATTGTTTAAATCTTTAGCGCAACCTCTGATATTAGAGTGTATATATGGAGTTTATGGCTGAACTGTACTTCAGTGGATGACTACTTATTATGAAAACAAAGGATTAAGGTAACTTCCAAATATGGGTTGGTACATTTTATAGCTCAATTTATTTAGAAATGGAAAATGGCTTCTTTTAAAAAATGGAGCTGTTGTGATTAATCACTGGCCTTGCTTATGATCTGGGTCACAAAATATTGAATAATAAACCACTCTAGACTGAGCATGATTATGCAATTCACAGATTAATTTGTAGCTTGGGAGAAGAGGCTAGATACTTTTTATCTCCTCAGTATATAGATCTTAAATAAGAATTGCACAGTCCCAGTGTTCTAGTTTACTCCCCCTCTTCATGCATCCCACAGTTTGGGCTTTTTGATGTTGAAAGACATGGAGAATAGCCATAATGGCCAACCCTCAGTCACTTTATAAAACTAGATCACGGACATCAAGTGAACAAAGAAACCTAATCTACTTGGCTCCTCCTAAACCAGCTACTAAAAGTTCCATTTAAAATTCTTACTGTAGTTGTTGCTGCTACCTCTTGTAGCTGTTGTTTCTATTGGTTTTGTGCCATCTGAACTGACTGCCATCGGCAACAGTGTGTCCTATCTGTGTCAGAAGGAGCTGCTGTATTCCAGAGGGTGGAGAAAGATAAGGCACAGCAGAGTGGTGGGAACAGGAAAAAGATTCTATATCATTCAACTATTAGTAAAGAGAACTAAGAGAGGCTTTTTTCCCTCTCCTTCTCTTCAATTTCATCTTGCTCTCTGTAAACAGCCACTACTTTCTCCTTGATCCTCCTGTCCCTCTGTTTTTTTTACTATTCCCTCCAAATAAATGAAAACCTCAAGCTGGGTAGGGCAATATTCTCCAGTTTCTGCTTGTCCGCTAAGCGGCTGAGAAACTGTCAATATCCAGAAGAGTGATGTGCCTTTGCTTGCTTAATGCAGCTGCTGTGCTGTGTTAACTTTCAACTACAAATCTCACTTTGATATCTTTCTCAAGTGAACTAGTAAAACCCTGTCTTTCGGCCACTCACTCCATATCATGGAGTTTAGCCCTGGATGCAATTGTCTACTTATCGCTTACAAATAAAAACACCTTTCTGAAGACTGGATCACAGGGGGATATCAGAAGAGGAGAGTGTCTTGTCTGTGGAGAAAAGAGTTGTTGAGAAGGTTCAATCCTTGCTGGGTGAGAAGAGAGCCAGAAATGCTCTAAATTCAAGGCTCTGTATAATAACCTGATACCTAATATAACAGAACAATGCAGAACAAAACTAACTTTTAGTTTGAGAGTGAGTGGATAATTTCACTTACCCATTTCTAAACACCAGTCACTGAAGACCTATTCATTGCCAACCCAACTGTGAACAATTTTGGAGTCTCCTTTATTCCTTCTAATCTGGAACATCCTTAATACATCTCTCCTCTCTCACTCTCTGAAGGGTGACATAAACATAACCATATTCTGCTGTTTTCCTGGCAGCTATTGCCTAATGCCCTAAAATAAGCCCTACCCTCCACCATACACACTTGTTAATAATTTGATAATATCAGTAATTGTACAAACACTTATGGGGTTAGCGCTTTGCATAAAAACCTTTCAGGATGCAGTATTTTTTAGTTCTTCTCTGGCCACTGTACAAATATTAGTTTAAAAAAAAAACTGTTGGTCACTGTCTTTCCCTCCTTATACATTAAATTACTTGGCTTATGGGCTTGATGCAGAAATTACTGGGTGAGGTTTTATGGCCTCTGTTATGCTGAAGTCAGACTAAATGATCATAATGGTCCCTTCTAATGATAAAAAGCACAAATCTAGGAATCTTGCAAACCAAGTTGAATTTAAACACACACACACACACACACACACACACACACACACACACGAAGTCTTGGAAAAGTCCGCTGTAACGCTTTCTTTTTGACATATGCACTACAGCCTAGCTTCCCATCATAGGTATTTGCGACATCAATCAACTTGATATCTAAGCACTAACTTAATTACAACTCATCATCAATGGAAGAACCAGTTCCATCTCTTAATCCAAACTAGAAGCTTTTTCAAAGTCTGGGAGTAGTTTAGTTAAACCAGTTGTGTCGAGTTGGAACAACTGGAGTACTATGACTCTGATAGCTATATGTATGGGGTCAGATCCTAACACCTGATAAAAGCTGGTTTAACTGGGTCATTGGGATTGCCTTGGTGTAGGGGAATCCCTACATGGTGTAGACCTGATGGAACCCCCCAGACCTGGCACAGGGATTATGTCGGGGGCATAGTCAGAACTCTACCATACTCAGTGATTCTTGGCTGAGGAAGTGCCCCATTGGGTATCACTGCAGCCAGGCATACGATAAAGCAGCCTTTAGGTAGCTCTAAGTTACTCCAGAGTTCAAGGAAGCTAAAGGTAACCTTTGCCCATTCCTAACCCCTCAGCTGAACTGAGTGGAGCTCTGATGCAGCTGAGAATCTGGCCCGTGAGTTTTAAGGACCCAATACTTCAAACATTTACTAACGGGAGTAGAAAGTGTTGACAGGACAGGGTCCTTAGTTTGCATTTTTCTAGTACAAAACTGAGGAATATCGTTTGGTAGTGCAGATGGGAGCTAAAACTACTAGTGGCACAGAACAGGGAGTACTGGTTCAGTGGCATGTTGATGGCACACCTATCAAAAATTCAGCAACTGCAACTTTTAGCCTTACAAAGAGAGTTAGTGAAATACATTGTGTATATACATGCTCCTGCTTTTCAGGTTGAAAGAGGATAATAAAGATTATGGTTTTAAATAAAAGTGGTTATAGATTTAGTGACTGGAAAGAGGACAGTTGTAATTTTTATGCATTTCCCTAACTTGCCTCAGGACAGAGTTTTTAATAAAAACCTAGTATGAGTTCACTTCGGTTGCAATTGTATCACTTTTGAATCAAAGCTGATGTGGGCTATTGGTGACCTAGGTTCTAAGCAGACAGCATGTTACTTCCCAGAGAATTCTATGTGCTCTACAGGAACTCAGAGGCATCATCAGCTCTTATACAATAGGAAGCTTTCCGCCATGCTTAGAAAAGTAATACATTTTATACTTTAACCTGCGTATATGGAACAGCTCAGAGAATCTTCCTTTACATCTCATGTTAGGGGATTAAAGTTGACATCTTTTTATTTTCTATCTTCTCTGCTGTAACGTCCAATAAATACATATTTGTTTTTATCTAATGGGATCTGATGCTGTATTGGACAATAAACTATCTGGAGATTTCAGACAGGATGTTACTTTTGTCTTGTAAGGAGATGTAGTCAAATGAGCGACCTAGTCAAATGAGTCATCTACTTACTGGGCACCACGACAGTCACTATTCCTAAGAGATGACCCAAAGGGACCTGCAGTTACACTGTAAATGTAAAGTGAATTAAAAGTAACAGGTGTCATCCCATTGCTTGTTTGGTGGTGGGAGTCTAAGCCTCCTGCTGCACTTTTTCCTTTCAACCTTAATTAGAACAAAGATGCTAGCAACCTTAGGAGTGAAGCGAGCTTTCTCAGCAACTGGCCCATGACCATGGAACCCACTTCTAGAAGAGATCCAGAATAATCATGGAACTCAGCACCTTTAAAAGAAACAGCAAGTGATGAAGACTAAAACACAGAAATGCTAGGAAATGTACAGTTCTACTGCCTTAGGAGAGTCACCATTAGCAAATATCTCTACCTCAAAAGGAGAGGGAATTCAAACATGAATAAATCTCTTATTTGGAAACAAGATCATTTCAAACATGCCAGCAAGAATGAGTTGTATGACATGTTGCTGAGCAAGCCGACTTTGAGTTACAGGAGTGCATTATTATTAACAAGCTTTTTAGAAAACAGAAGCACATATTTTTCATAGCAGCAAAATTAAAAAAAATGCCTCATCAGATTTAATATTTTTCATACAAAAGTCACATGTAGGCTGTGGCTAAGCATAAGAAAATTCACTCTTTTCAGGCATTTCCTCAGACAGTTATAATGGAGTGAAAATTAGGGGTTAGAACAGATTTGCTCATCCATCCTTCCACTATGGGAGTGCTGTGACTCCAGCCTATGCTGTAATGTTAATCTTCCATTACCATGGAACTGGTATTCCCTAATATTCTATGCTAATATATGCACATGAACTGTGAGATAAAGACTCTCAAGCCGCAACAGGGAATAACTTGATGAGTGAACTTAGAAGCGCCCTCTAACCTTTAACTTCTTGGAGGGGGGGGGGGCGGGAATTGGATGCAGGCAGGTGGCAGGCAGAACAAAAGCAGATGTTTCTAGCTCATGCTTGAGTCTGCAGCAGCTTCAAGATATGTTTGAACCAAACAATTTCTTTAGCACAGACACACAATGAGGTGTCAATACTTCATGCTGCTAGCTTTGGGTTGGGAGTGGGGGAGGAGTTTCCTTCAAAAGAAGAGGTGGCTTGGAATTATTTCCAGACTCATGACATCTTTTGTCTCAGAGTTTATTTCTTCTAAGTATCTTTTCACTCACTTCAGCCCAGTGACATATGTTGCCTTATGAACAAGTCTCATAACTGTAGGACTAATTTTCTTTCTCTCCTCTATAACTGGTGGCATTTGAGCCTATTTTGTTTTAGTAAATATTTGAGGGGGGGCACTCAGCATTAGCTGGACTCTGCTATACTTTCTGTTGTCATAAACTGCTGACATTTGTTTTTTTGAACATTTGATTTCAGCCTGCCTTAGCAAGACTATTCTATATTATGCTAAGCATATTAATTAGCATTGCCTGTGCATTATATGACTATAAATTATTCATTTTTATAGGCACCTATTAGTAATAAAGTGCATAAACAAATTCACATTATGCACAAAGAAATAAAAACTGTTTTTGTACCAACTGTGGCTTCCTACATGAGACTGGATTGTTTGAAAGAGGGGTACAAAAAGTTTGAGTACATGATTATAGTTTGCACAAGACTTTTCTTTCCTTTGTTTTAGTATTCCAATTCCTGATCCTTTCCTTTTTCCAGCGAAAACACATTAATACAATTTTTTCAGTCCAAAATAATTTCCAGAGCTTGGTATATTTGATACAGTGTACTTTTACTTTAACATCACAATATATTACTAAATCAGTGTTATAATGCAGCTAAAGTGGCTATTCCAAAGTAGGCTGGAGGAAACAGTGAAGATAGATGCTTTGGCCTGATTTTCTCAGCAGGGTGGTATTGAGCTTTGTCTGCACAGGAGATTTGCCCTGATTCCAGCCTACTCTGGTCACTTACAGGTTTAAATTAGCGTAAATGGTGAATTCTCTGTAACTTGAAGTCTTTAAATTATGATTTGAAGGCTTTAGTAACTCAGCCAGAGGGTATGGGTCTATTACAGGAATGGATGGGTGAGGTTCTGTGGCCTGCAACATGCAGGTCAGACTAAATGATCATGATGGTCTCATCTGACCTTAAAGTCTATGAGTAACCAACCACCACATGTAAATGTTTTGCTTTTTAGTTTTATACTGTGCAGCCTAATTGCCTTGTAGTCTGATCCTATTATTATTATTTATTTAGTGCCATAGTTATGGATAGCACATGTTAAATGTACAGTATCCTTACAGAAATCACAAGTTAAACTGGGTTAGGCCAAGCCATGAATTAGTCTGCAGATCAGAGTGTATGTTGCAACAGCTGGGTGGTCTGCATTATTTAATCTGTCCCCAAGATTTGCAATCAGGCTACGTACACCATGGTGATCAGTGTTGATCATTAAAAAGTCCAACAGACACTTCACAAGAGTAAGGCTGTTAATTCTGATGTGTTGGTCAAAGTGCAACTCTGATCATTTCATTCTGTCTATGTAAATCTTCCCATTTAGTTCTCTTGGAAAATATATTCTTTTTCTTCCTAACTTACACCATAGTGTAGTGTTGCTGTGTACTTTTAAATAGTTGTTGTGTTTCACCCCAGAGTTAGTTGCATTTCAGTGGTGGATGAAATGATACTTGCATAGAGTTTATATATCAATTTGTAAAGAGCTCTAGTTTCCTTCAAGAGCATCATTATTTTCAAAATGTATAGCAATGAAAGCAAAAGAGAAGAAAAACTGAGTTCTCAAAGGATTATATTGTTTTTCTTTAAAGTGACAACTTTACCTAATCCCACAAACCCTTACACATTTAGTCGTCACGCAAGTATTTCCATTAATATTGAGAAGACTTACTTGCATGAGTACGGATGACATACATGAACAAGAATTACAAGACTGGGCCTTCCAACATTAAGCAAAATTCAACATTTTATTAACTATCATAGAATCAAAAACTATTAGGGTTGGAAGAAACCTGAGGAGGTCATCTAGTCCAACCCCCTACTCAAAGCAGGGCCAACACCAACTAAATCATCCCAGCCAGGGCTTTGTCAAGGCGGGGCTTAAAAACCTCTAAGGATGGCGATTCCACCACCTGCCTAGGTAACCCATTCCATTGCTTCACCACCTCCTAATAAAATAGTGTTTCCTAATATCCAACCCAGACCTCCCTCACTGCAACTTGAGACCATTGCGTCTTGTTCTGTTATGCACTATTATGCAACCCTTTCCACTACCATTGATGCTTTACTCCTAGTTCATAGAAAGCTCATAGTAATTTGTTTACCTATTTGAATAGATCAGAGTTTGCCAAAGAGCAGGTGTTATCAAAATATTATTGCTGGCTGAAATTTTCAAAGGCTTTAAGTTGAAATGGGGCCTTTTAATTAAAATTAAAAATTTAAAGAAAAATTTGGGCTTTTGAGATTTTTTGTTGTTGTTTGCAAATAAATTTTTGCAGTATTTTCAATCTAAAAAAAATTGAGAAACGTTTACCAAATAATTTAAAAAAAAACAGACAACAGTTCTATTTAGAACACTACTAAATAGAAACAACTTTGACATACATTTTTCAATTTTTTTGACCAGCTCCACAAAATATGTACCATGGGATGTTCCACACAGGAGCACCCACCCATTTCAAATCACACCAGGTGAGCAATAGTGCTAAACTATCTATATGCTTTGGCTGTTTTTCAGGAACAAAGTATAAACATTGCGGACAACAGGTCCTTTACATAAATCTGTTTGGCAAACGTTTTTTGCTTCCTTTCTTTACTGGCCACAAAAAAGATTTTAGTTTTAAAAAATGGGGAACAAATGACTAGATTCTACAGTCCCTCCCCCTCCATCTCTTCATCTTGCAGCACTCCTGGGAAACAGAGTTTATCACAGGTTAAAGGTAATATTTCTGATAAAATACTGGGAACATGTCACTGATTGTCAGTTCACATTTTCCTTTCTATCCCCATCCTGAAGGGAAACTGACTAGCATGGTTTCTTCTGCAGCTGTTAGCGCGGCTGCTCCTTCACAGCCCAAGAACAATGCGAAAGGGAGAGACGCTAACAGCAAGGGACTGAGTCAGAGGGCAAAGATGGGAACTGTGTGTGTAGGCAGCAGCCAACAGCAGGGATGGGGAGGGGAGTTTATTACCAACCCCAAGTGTTCAAAAATTATGAGTTGGTCGTCCTTTACCCCCCCCCCCCCAAAAGCCTGAAGTTGGTTTATAAAGCCTGAGATATTTTTAAAAAAGAGTAAAGCTGGAGGTCAGGGGCATGTAGTTTCTCTCTGCTCTGTTTATTTTTTCAAACCATTTGGGGGCACTTGAGTGTAGTGATTAATGTGTCATGAAAGAGGGGCCGGGGATCAAGTGATTAGGTGCTGGGGAAAACAATTTTTTTACTTTCATAACTGATGTGGCAAGCCCAGAGGTGCCAGGGATATGACATGCCAAGCTTAGAGATAGCAGGATTCAGCCCTAGCACAAATTAAACACTGCTGCAACCCTCAGGGCTATAAACGTACTTTTATTGCTCGGCAAGCTGCATGGCTCATACAATAATATGACTTCAGGAGCTGGGGCGGTCAGGAAAACACCCCTGGTTGTGAGACTCGCCCTACACCTGCTGGCGCTGGCACTATTCCTCAGCATCCTCCTGCCACTGCCAGGGAGGCACACATGGCACCCCTGCAAAGGGCCCCACAATGCCCCAGGGGTCGGCAGCAGGCTCTCTCCTTGCCTAGGCAGATAGCCCCTGGGGCCCTTAACTGCAGTGCCCCTGGTGCCTGGGGCCATAAGCAATGGGCTGGGGGAGGGGTGCTAGCATCTGGACAGTATTTGACTGGCCTGGCCAGGTGTTTTTTAATGGATTTTGCCAGTTGCCAGAAAAATAATTTAGTCTTTTTTTTTAACATGGGTCTAAAGCAGGGGTAGGCAACCTATGGCATGTGTGCCGAAGGTGGCACACAGGCTGATTTTCAGTGGCACTCACACTGCCCAGGTCCTTGTCACCGGTCTGGGGAGAGCTGCATTTTAATTTAAAGTGAAGCTTCTCAAACATTTAAAGAAACCTTATTTACTTTACGTACAACACTAGTTTAGTTATATATTATAGACTTATAGAAAGAGACCTTCTAAAAACGTTAAAATGTATTACTGGCACGTGAAACCTTAAATTAGCCTGACTAAATGAAGACTTGGCACAGCACTTCTGAAACGCTGCCGCCCCTGGGCTAAAGATTTGCATCATGGATCATAACAGGCTTGCAGAGCGAATGTCCAAATGTCCTGTGTCCAGCTGCGATGTCCCCAGTCTCGCGCTAACCTGTTCGGAACACACCGCACCAAGCGCTTGGCGCGCGCACGCGCACCGCTTTGGGCCCCGGGGAGCCAGGGGCTGTGCGCGCGCTCTGCACACGCTAGACGTGGCTGCTGACGAGGGGGCGGCGCTGGGGGCGGGGGCGAGGCTGGGCAGGTCAAAGGCGGTAACCCGAAGCGGTGCCTGAGCCCCTGCGGCTGCCCCAATCGGGACAGAGACCTCAGAGCAGCGAGCTCCCACTGGGGGCGGGACCACCTGACCCCGTCCAGCTCCAACCTGTCATTGCGCCTGCGCCATTCCTGGGGCGGCCAGTCAGTGTCAGAGGCGGTACTTACGGCAGCCAATCAGTGCGGGGATCGCCATGAGGCGGGGCAGTGGGAGGTCTCAGAACGCTGCCGCGCTCAGAGTTCTGTTCCGTGTCCCGGCGACATGTGGCGGGGCAGCCGATGGCTCCGGGGGCTGGTGGTGCCAGCGGCGAGGGGGCTGCGGCTGCGCCCTGCGGGGCCAGGCCCGGGGGCCGCTGTGCGCTGCGCTCCCTGCTGGGTGGGGCGAGCCCTCGGCGGCGGGCCCAGCACGGAGCTGCGGGCGGGCGGAGGAGCCCAGCAGGCGCGCAGAGCCCCAGGTACGGCGAGTGCCGCGCTGGGGGGCGGGGTCGCGGGCGCAGGTGCCGCCCCCGCCTTAGACACTGCCAACCCCCTGCGCACCGTCCCCATCCCCTTCCCAGGCTGAGCCGCCCGCCCCCCCCCCCCAACCCTTCCGCCCGCTCCTCCTATCCAACTAGGCGATGCCTGGCGTGGAGGACACCAAGCCCGTGTACACTCCAGCCCCAGCCCAGGGAGTTGAGGATTGGTTGCCGCTGCACTGAGCCAGACCTCCCCATCCCATCCCCACCCTGCATGGGGGCCTAGCCCCGTGGGGGTGTCCAGCGAAATGTGCTCCAGGAAGTTCTGGGCTCTGACCCAGGCAGATGGGGATGCTGGGCAAAGCCACTGAACTAACTGGAGGGAGCAAGTGAATGCGCACGTGGGTCAGTACATCCACACTGTCCTGCGGCAGCTGGTTTGAGGCCGTCCAGCTGCTCCATGCCCATGCTAGTGCTTTTGTAACTTGTGTCTGTGCAGTGGCTTCTGGGCATCTGCCCCACAGCTTGCAGAAACAGTGCATTCTGGGAAATGTGAGAAGGTGGCTGGTGCACTGTAGACCAGCTAGTCCGTGTCCATATCAACTCAGACAGAACAAGTCCCCAGACTTGCAGACAGCATCATCTCCCCATGTTCTAAGACCCATTTGGAGTAAACTGGCTGGGGCACTTCTTGGGTGTAAATGCAAACTGTTCTAATTTCTTTATGGAAGAGAGAGCAAAATATTCTGTCACTTCAGTGGATGTGTGTAAATACTGTATTAAAATCAGTCCCTATCACCTACTCCATTGCCCTGGTGGTGGGGGGTTCTGTCTCTGTTCCTCCTTTCCCAGAGAGTAAATCTTGACAGCTGTCTAAACACACACGGTACTGGTGGTGTTATTTGACTCCACATATGATATATATATACATGATTCTAGTTTAAAGGCTAATTATGATCCTAAGAATCTTCAGTGGGATCAGTCGTACTACTAAGGTCTGTCATTTCACACCACCAAGACCCTTCTTCCAATAAAGCACAGTGTTTCACTGCTAGGAATTTGGTACCTGTTCAAAATTAGTGTTTTTGTAAATAAAAAGCAAAGGAGGACTAGCAAGAATCTCCAACTCAAATGTAGATAAAATATTGTTATTGTAGATTCTGTAAAGATTCTGCAAGTTTGCGCAAGAACATACTATATAAATTGAAGGTCCCTCTCTGACCTGTATGTCTTGGCTTTGTGACACAAAACCATCCCCATCCAGGCAAGCCAGTGGAATAGGGTTAAAATAGAACACAGGAAAAAAGGAAGAAAAATAAACTGTTTCCTACAGTCAAAGATGACAGAGTAAAACTATTGGGTTTCAGGGTCATCTTCAGCTGAGGAGTCCAAACCTTTGAAGATTATTTGTATTTAATGTTTTATGTGTACATTCAAATTCCTGCTGAGGACAGAGGCTTCAGGCTGGCAGAAAAGGGGAAGGATCAAAACATGAGTGGAGCATTATAGTGAAGTGTTCAAGTTAAATATAGCTTTTGATAGAGGTACAGGTATGTATACTGTACCAAGTTGTTTCACGCATCTCTGCTGAAGAAGATAACTCTTTTGCCACAGATGTAAGCCAGGTCTCCCCTAGAAACTATTGTTGATATAATATCAATGGGAGGAGGGTATGGTGAACCAGACACACTCACATTTCCATAGTTGCAAATACCCTAGGGTATACTTATTTATACTGGCATAAAAGTACTCCTTCTATTATAGCTTATTTCACTTAGAGAATAAGCGGTGTCTACACTAGGAGAGCTTGCTGGTATAGCTATATCAGCAAACCTCTTCTAGAGTAGACCTGGCTGTAGCAGTCATTGTGATCCTGTGCCTGCAGGGAGGAGGAGCTCATGTTTGTTTTACAGGCCTCTCATCAATTTCATGCTATATACATCTGGTTATTGCCTCCCTGTTTGAGTTTTTCTCTGTATTGAGGCTGATAGGTGATGAATATGAACTCAGCAGTGCTCTGTTAATTTTACAGTTTCAGGCATTGCACCTTAATGACAAATAGAAACAGAGCTTGCCCTACCTAGTTAGGTCTTAGCTACACACACAAATACCTATTTGAATATATCTGTTTAGAAACAAATTAGTAAAAACTGTCCATGCAATGGGGTTGCACTGATCTATGTCAGTTTCTGAATGGATTTAGTTAAATTGGTCAGAGTGGGTAGGTAGAGAAGGCTCTATGGTCATTTAGAAAAGATGAGATAAAGGCGAGATCAGGATACGACGGTAAGAATAGGAACTTTATAAGTAGGGCCCTACCAAATTCATGGTCCATTTTGGTTAATTTCACAGTCATGGCATTTCTAAAATTGTAAATTTAACGGTTTCAGATATTCAAATCTGAAATTTCAGTGTTGTAACTGTGGAGGTCCTGACCCAAAAGAGGGTTGTGTGTGTCACAAAGCTGTTGTAGGGGGGTCATGGTATTGCTACCCTTACTTCTGTGCTGCTGCCTTCAGAGCTGGGCAGCTGTCTAGCAGCCGTGGAACTTCCTGCAGCCAGGTGAGGATCCCAGAGGTGGGTCTGACCTGGTCCTGGGAGGGGCCTGTGCAGGGGAAGAGGAAGTCCTGTCTCTCCCCAGCCTGTTCGGGATTAGCAGCTGAAGCCCAGTGCACCGTATGAGCCCCTGGCAGAGGCAGCCATGGCCCTGCCCCTTCCTGGATCCAGGCCCAGTATTTGGAAGCTAAAGGGGCGTTGGTCTCCGTGTGTGTGGTGGGGGGACTGACCATGGGGCCCCCCTGATCACGGGGCCCTGGGCTGTAGCTCACCTATAAGGCCAGCAATGTAATTCCCAAAAGTGACAAACCCCAGCCTCCATACTATCCCATGCTCACTTCCGCGCCGCCTTCACTGGTGGTGGCACTGCCTCCAGAGCTGGGCTTCCGGCCAGCTGCCGCCTTTCTTCAGCTGCCCAGCTCTGTGAAATCTGGTCTCCCTTACAATAGCCAGATTTCACCAGGGAGATCAGATTTCACGCTCTGTGACATGTTTTTCACAGCTGTGAATTTGGTAGGGCCCTGTTTATAAGATGACTTGTTTCCACACTGTGTGTGTTATGCTAGGTCAATTTTTGTATGTTTGTTTATCCTACTTACAATTTTATAGTGCACTTGTTACCATTTTGCCTGATGTCTCCTTATCACAGGCATTTTAGAACTTAACAGGCATTGTTTTGAAATATTATATCCTACAATTACAAATAGTGACTTAGTTATCTCTTATTAAGTCTTACAAGTCACCTAAAGAAACGCTATCTTAATGCTTCCTCTCTACAGTAGAACCTCAGACTTACAAACATCTTGGGTATGGAGGTGGTTTGTAACTCTGAACAAAACATTATGGTTGTTCTTTCAAAAGTGCACAACTGAACATTGACTTAATACAGATTTAGTACATTATTATCACAACCCCCTCGCATAGCGAATGTAATATGTGGAAGAAAAATGATGCTTTTAACCATCTTAATTTAAATGAAATAAGCCCAGAAACAGTTTCCTTACCATGTCAGATATTTTTAAAAAACTCTCTATTTTAGTAGTTTACTTTTAACATAGTACTGTACAGTATTTGCTTTTTTGGGGGGTCTCTGTTGCTGCCTGATTGCATACTTCCGGTTCCAAATGAGGTGTGTGGTTTACCAATCCATGCGTAACTGGTGTTCATAACTCTTAGGTTCTACTGTAGCTATCAGAGAAGTTTCAAGCTCACTGTGGATACTATATAAATAACTGATGTCTAGTAACAGAGTATTATTAACCATAAGCATCAGTTTAGTTCCCTGTTTTTACCTTCCAAGAATTTGGTTTTTCACAGTATCCTTATTCTAGCAACTGGAGTTCACATTTCAATCCTTGTTTTTAGCATCATCTCAAGTTCCAGAATGGCTGGCTACCATAGGTTATAATTTAGTTCACCCTCACACTTCATTGTTTTTCAGTAAGTTTAAGTAGACAGTTTTTGTACTTTGTTTAAAAAGGGAAATCACAATTTGAAGTCATGTTCTTTGTTTCAGATCATGCTCTTTCCAAGTTCAATATTGATCTTATCATCTCTCTCCTGAGGCAAGAAAATGCTAGCAACATTTGTGTTATCCAGGTCCCTCCAGAAATGAGATACACTGATTATTTTATAACTGTGAGCGGATCTTCTTCAAGACACATCCATGCTATGGCGCACTACATGCTGAAAATGGTAGGACAATTATTTTCACTCTTCACTTGCTTTAGATTCTGAATAGTTTTAATTGGAAATGTATGTTGTGATATTTGCAAAAGTGAGAATTAAACATAGCAGATATATCAATTTTATCTGTTAAAGTAACAACCAGACAAGGTGAGGTTCATTGTTCTTATGTAGTATTACCCTTTGTACAAATAGGAGATGCTGAACCTAATCTGCTTTCTTAGGTAAGGAAATAAAGTGTAGACTGGGAACAGAGACCTCTCTATACGAGGAAGGATGATGATTACAGTGCAGAGTTTTGTGGAATAAGAATTTGGGGCCCAAACACACAGAGGATGGTGACTGATGGTGGAGTAATAATTGTTCTGGTTATGTGTGACATCCTAGAACGTTCAAAGGTTAAAATGCAGCTGAGTGATCTAAGCAAAAATGGCTTTATTACTTAAATACCATATTTCTTCAAAGGAAGGCATGGCCTTAAACACTGGAGTGTACAAATAAACAGAATCCCGCTCTGCTGTGGGGAGAAGAGCAGCAGCTTCATGGAATTGCTTTACTTGCCCGACCCTAGAGCCATCCACTGGAAGTATTGGGGCTGGGATTGTGGAATCATACTCACACCTTACTTTGTGGTGGTTGCTGACTAAGAATCTTCTTCTTTGCTTTCCCATTGTGCTGAGTGGCAGCCCCATCTTCTTTGGAGCAGGGTTGTGCTTAGGGCACTTTGAAGAGTCCATGGCAGCATGGTAAAGGATGGATCTCATGGGATCTGAGATTTAGGCGGTCATACTACCTTCCAATTTTGAGGGGAGATGAATCACACACATCCTAATACTACAATGTGTTGGAAACCTAGATGTGTAGACTCATTTTCTTGTCTTGTACCTGGTATAAAGACTGGACAGAGCAATAATGACCTGGCCCTAACTATCTATGATTTGATTTTTCATAAGAGTGGGCGGGGCAAGTGTTCTGGCCTCTTCCATAAAACAACTCTCCTGTCTCTCTGTGAGAAGATCTAAAAGCGCTTGGATAGTGATATAATGGTTATTGACTTCGGAACAGGGATTCTGCAAACTGCTTTTGGATCTTACAGATTTCCCATCTCATAACACCTAAATCCTTCCTTAGTGCCTGGTTCTCAAATATACTCAATTCTGTGAACCACAGTTTGAGTACTGGTGTTTTAGATCATCTTAAATTAAGTGCATATTACTTATGAAGCTTGCATGATTCATAGGCTACAGTTAGCTCCCTTTAAATGGCCATTGCTATAAAATTACACATTCCAAGGTTTGCTCCTGGGAGTTAGCTTTGTACCTATCTAGAGGGAAAGGGAGAACAGCAGTCCTCCTTTAGTTGGAATTATACTTATTAATCTCTTGCAGCACACAGCCTGTGCAAAATCTAGAAAGGAAATAGTACATCTTCTCGTCACATCTGAATCCTGGGAGCTTTTATTCTGGCTGGATTTTTGTATTGAAAACAAAGATGGGGTTGAAGAGGCTTATAGCATTACAGGTCTGCCCAAAAGATTTACAGCAGCTGGAGCAGCTTTCATGTCTTGTAATAGCCCAGTTTGCTCTTATGCAGCACAGAGGATGTGTAACTTATAAGCTTCACCAGTGGTAGCTGTTGACACTAGCTTTGTATTCTACTTGCCCTTGCTGCTGATTCTGCCAGCCACAAACATCCAAAAGGTAAACCACAATTTTCCTTCTTATTTCCTATAGTCTCCTTGGCCCTGGGGTCATAGACTTTAAGGTCAGAAGGGACCATTGTGATAGTCTAGTCTGATCTCCTGCACAACGCAGGCCACAGAATCTCATCCACCCACTCCTGTAATAAACCCCTGACCTATGTCTGAGCTATTAAAGCCCTCAAATCATGGTTTAAAGACTTCAAGGTGCAGAGAATCCTCCAGCAAGTGACCTGCACCCCACGCTGCAGAGGAAGGCGAAAACCCCCAAGGCCTCTGCCTTGGAGGAAAATTCTTTCCCAACCCCAAATATGGCGATCAGCTAAACCCTGAGCATGTGGGCAAGACTCACCAGCTAGACAGACAGAATTCTCTGTAGTAACTCAGATCCCACCCTCTCTAGTGTCCTATCACAGGCCATTGGGCATATTTACCACTAATAGTCAAAGATCAATTAATTGCCAAAATTAGCTATCCCAGGGGTCGGCAACCTTTCAGAAGTGGTGGGCTGAGTCTTCATTTATTCACTCTAATTTATGGTTTCATGTGCCAGTAATACATTTAATGTTTTTAGAAAGTGTCTGTCTCGAAGTCTATAATATCTAACTAAACTATTGTTGTATGGAAAGTAAATATCATTTTTTAAATGTTTAAGAAGCTTCATTTAAAATTAAATTAAAATACAAGAGCCCCCCCGGACCGAGTGAGTGCCACTGAAAATCAGCTCGCGTGCTGCAAGTTGCCTACCCCTGGACTATCTCATCATACCATCCCCTCCATAAACTTATCAAGCTTAGTCATGAAGCCAGATATGTCTTTTGGCCCCAGTGCTCCCCTTGGAAGGCTGTTCCAGAACTTCACTCCTCTGATTATAAACCTTTGTCTAATTTCAAGTCTGAACTTCCTGATGGTGGGTTCCTCAGTCTGACATTGATCACTTAAGCATTGGGGTTCTTTCTAACCTCCCCCCACACTTTACCTCTCTTTTTTTCCCATCTGAATCTCCAGTTCCCAGTCATCCTACTCACTCCTTGCTGTCGTCAGTTTTTCTTCTTCCAAAATGGTGGGTTTTAACAGTGAGAAGTAGGACTGGAAGAGTAGAGCTTAACTCTGTTTTGTTAAGCCCCAACCTAGGGCACCTGTGTTAGTGCCATACAACATTCATCATTGCAAGCAGACATTCATATTGATGTGATTTAACATACTAAATTGAATACTTACCCTGCATTACCTCATTTGCATGGTTAGTATTATAGCAGTCAGTCCTGCTGTTTCCATGTCCCCCTATGGATAGCAGTGCCTTTTCACCTAAAGTCTAGGGAGTCTCCTTTTCTATCCTTCCTCTCCACCCTAATGGAAAGCTTCTTGTCTCTGGGCTGCAGCCTTATCCTCCCCCTGGTGGCTACTGTCTGTCGCACCAGGTCTGTACTACTGAGCAGAAGCTCTACAGGAGGAGGAAGTCCCTGTGAGGGGAAAGCCGTGGAAGAGATTTGGGCTCCCCTTTCCTGGGTAACTTGAAAAAGGTGAAATTTGAGCAGCCACAAAAGAATGCCTGAAAGTGGGAGTCTTCTGGACAAACCACAGGTTTTAACAAACATGAGACAGCTTGTGACAGGAGAGTATGGTAGCTAGTTAGGTCCATTTCTTCTTCCATCCCCACCTCCAAATGCATTTGTGAGTGAGCCCAGATCTTCTAAACTGCATGATGACTACTATTTACCGTTTGTTTGTTTTTTAAGTCAAAGGGCAGGTGCACTTGGGAGCCTAAATCTTAGTCTTGCCCTACTGCAGCTTTGGCTTATCTTTCAGTGAGACATTTTAAAAAGCCCTAATACCTCAACTCAGCCTTTCCACACATTGCTACCCACTTAGCAGTGTGTGCTGACCCTTGCTCTAGTTTAGGCAAAAATGCAGCTAGTATTTCAACAGCTAAAGACTGACTGGGATAATATCAGAAGTTATATGCTGTCAAGCAAGGCAAAGGGCTTATCCTTTACTGGGATGTGTTATACCACTTATTATTACCTTCAATTTTTGCTTGTAACTTTGTAAGCATAGGCCCTTTACCATCTTGGGTGTCTGTACACTACCAAAACCAATAAGGACTGCATTTGTGATACCATTTTCCTATTGTCAAGTATCAGAGGGGTAGCCATGTTAATATACGCCATCATATGCCAGCAATGTCCCTCTGCTATGTACATCGGCCAAACTGGACAGTCTCTACGGGAAAGGATAAATGGACACACATCAGATATTAGGAATGGCAATATGCAAAAACCTGTAGGAGAACACTTCAACCTCCCTGGCCACACTATAGCAGACCTTAAGGTGGCCATCCTGCAGCAAAAAAACTTCAGGACCAGACTTCAAAGAGAAACTGCTGAGCTTCAGTTCATCTGCAAATTTGACACCATCAGCTCAGGATTGAACAAAGACTGTGAATGGCTTGCCAACTACAAAACCAGTTTCTTCTCCCTTGGTTTTCACACTCCAACTGCTAGAACAGGGCCTCATCCTCCCTGATTGAACTAACCTAATTATCTCTAGCTTGCTTGCATATATATACCTGTCCCTGGAAATTTCCACTACATGCATCTGCCGAAGTGGGTATTCAGTCATGAAAGCTCATGCTCCAAAACATCTGTTAGTCTATAAGGTGCCACAGGATTCTTTGCTGCTTTTACATTTTCCTGTTGAAGTCAGACCCCCTCCCTAACCAGCTAGACCTATCTGCTGACTTCCTCAGCACTATTTGCATGTAGTTGTTTTCATAGTTTATTAAGGCCAGAAGAGACAACTGTAATCCTCCAGCCTAATCACCTGCATAACAGGGCATAGAATTTCATTAAGTAATTCTTCACTTAAAACCCATAACTTTTGAGTGAACTACAACCTACTTTTTAGAAAGGCATCCAGAATTAAAGACTTCAGAGGGAGAATTTACTATGTTCTTTAGGCAGCTGTTCCAATGGGTAATTTCGCTCATTGCTAATATTTACATTTTATTTCCAGTTTACGTTTTTCTACTTTTAACTTCTGGTCTTTGGATTGTTTATTTCTTTGTCTCCTAGAAAAGAGAAATCATCCAGTAGTTCTTTACTTTTAATGACCTTTTAAACTTCTTTTCAATAAGCAAAATAGATGAAGCTCCTTGAAAAGGATCATCATGTTTTCCAGACCTTATTCTTTAATCTCTCTTCCAAATTTAACATCCTTTTGAAAGCACAGACACCAAAACTGGGTGTAGATTCCAGTAGTCGTTTCACCAGTGACATATTCAAAGTTTATTTCTTAGACAATTTGTCAGGCTTTAGCTGCCTGATAGGCTTCAACACTTTAGAATGAACATTTGGAAGTATCTGTCTTCACACTGATTTGCTGCTTCTTTTACAGTACAAGCAGCTGAAACAAGAAAATGATCCTCACGTTCAGATTGAAGGGAAAGACACAGATGACTGGATGTGCATTGATTTTGGTAAATATTTACAAATTTCACAGATGCTAGTTCTATGTGAGCCATGTGTTGAGGGCAGCATTTCACTGGTAAAATCTAGTTGCTGCAGATAGGTCCTAATACGTAGCTCCAAGTATAATTGAATTGCCTGCACTCCATTGAGTCCTCCCCAACTGTTGAGTTTCATAGGAGAACATTGGCATTGAACACTGTGGCGTAACAACTCTGCAGTAGCTTAAAAAATAATTCTTAATTCTCAGAGTGATGATCAAAAGTTGTGGAAGGAGATATGCAAGGATGTTTCAATAATTATACATTTCTCTAAATGTTAATTTCATCGTATAAACCCTATTATTCAATTGATGGCTTTTTTTTGCCTCGATTAGCAGTACTTTATTACTAAATTCAGACTCTCACTGTTCAAGTAATGCCAAGATTCTGGCTAATAGATTCTTAATGCTTAAAGAATTGCAATGCATTTCCCTGTTCCTCTAATAAATATACAATTTTCTGGTGAATGTGTTCAAGTGAGGGGAACCAGATCTATCATTTTAAAAGCCGTATGTCAAAGTACGCAACAATGAAATGATCATTATGACCTAAGTCTGGACAAACTTTGTTACCCTAGAGTACAACTCCACAGATGGCTAGTTGGAGTTGGCTTTCTTAAGTATTATTGCTGGACAATAGTACACTAGTGAGACATCCTGTGCAAACACTAATTCAATGAAATTTTGAACTCTAAAATCAGTGATCAGAAACTTTGATATCTCCTTTAAAAGTGTCTTATGCTGAGAAATGTGAATCCTACATTATGTACAGGGTAATGATTTCTCTGACCTAGTTTATAAAATTAATTCTACATACTTTCACATAGTGAAGTTTTTGCACAGTGTTCACATTTACATAGACTTCGTTTGAAATTCATGTATGGCATTTTTTCCCCCATACAACTTTTATAAGGTAGCTGAACATATAACATCCTTTCTGCTAGTGTCTTGTGGATCTGTTTCATTTTCAGGTGTTAAATTTGATCAGCACTTTGTCCCTCTCCCTATTTCTCAAAAAGATCAGTCTTCTGCAAACCAACTGAAAAGCCTAAAGAGTAAAAAGATGTTTTACATAATTTACTAGGGACTTGTTAATCTGAATGTAGTTAAAAACCAAGGATCTGGGGCCCCCTAGGGGGCTGAGAGCAGGTTTCAGGGGGTCTGCCAAGTAAGGCCAGTATTACGATTCACTGGGGCCCAGGGCAGAAAGCTCAAGTCCCACTGCATGGGGCTGAGCCCTTCCACCTGGGACTGAAGTCAAAGCTTCAGCAACTTAGTTTCCTGGGGCCCTCAGGCAATTGCCTTCCTTGCTACTCCATAATGCAGTCCTGCTTTTATATGCAGAAAACTAGTTGTTGTGGCACAGGGGGGCCATGGTTTTTTTTTATATTATGTTGGGGAAGTCTCAGAAAAAATACCTGCACAGAGCTATAATGACCTGACCCTAACTGTCTCTGGTTTGATTTTTCATAAGAGTGGGGCAAGTGTTTGGGCCTCTTCCATAAAACATAACCCTTCTGTCTCTCTGTTCTAAAAGTTTAAACTGCATTGCCAAGGTTATTCTATTTTACAGACTTGAATACACCTATATTTTGTAAGTACACATTAGGCATTACAGTGTGCTTACACCATTACAGAGCAGGATGCCTGTCTTTTCAGATTTCCACATTACAGTCAAAACCTACATAATGTGGTAGAATGTTGTGTATTCTAAGGGATGTAGAATAAACGGGTGTTTTGTTCAACTTATATTGAATTTATATATATTAAACATTCATATTATATATACTCAATTTATACACACAGCCCACACTAGAAATGAGTTTGTATCACTGGAAATTAGATGTTACAACTCTTGCTTCTAGCACTGGACATAATCAGGATAAAATACCAAAATCTCTGGAACATTTGTAAGTACAGAAAGGTAGTATAGGTCACTGTTGTTTAAGATTCATTATAATTGGGTGCAGTGTACTAGCATAAAGGATATGAAAGTGTTGCAATTAAGTTACATTTTTCTGTAAAAAGTGCAGCATACATGTTGGTGTGGTGAAAATATTTTTGGCAACTTAAATAATGTTTTTACCCTCTTAGCCATGAGGCTGAGAAGCAAAATTTAACCTGTTTGTGTGTCCATTTTTGACTTTATTGTATCTCCTTCTGTCCTGTACAGGTAGCATAGTGATCCATTTCATGCTTCCAGAGACACGAGAGATTTATGAGTTGGAAAAGTTATGGACTCTCCGTTCTTATGATGACCAGTTAGTACAGATGGTTCCAGAGTCGTTACCAGAAGACTTCATAGTTGGACTCACTCACCACCAGCAGTGATCATAATCTTTTCTTCATGAAAGGAATACATACAAATAACGCAGTTAGAGCACTCACCACTTCAGGATTAAAGAATGAAACAAGCAATTTCTTTGGTTACTTCTGGGGAGAGGGGACATAGCAAAGAGCCACTGTGCTTGAATGCCCCTCCATTGTTGTGCAGTGAGTGAGGGGCTAAGCTTACAGCAATACAGCTGTAGGACACAAAGTACCTAATTGAATCTGTCTAGAATTGTGGGTATTATGATTTAAGCCCCCTTGTTCTTCCACAAGTGCAGGAAGACCTTGTGACTGAAGTAGTCAGCATCACAGTTGAAGCTGTAATTCAAGTATACTGAGTTAGAAGGAAGAGTAACAGCTATTTGAATAGTAGAGACAGTTAACATGAAACTCAGTTTAAAAGGAACTTCAGGTACTATACCTGCCCCTGAATCTTCCTACCAGTGTTTGGTTTTAATACCAAAAGTATCTCCCTCTGCTGTTGCTGTATGTGAAAGTGAAAACCCCTCTTTACTTCAATAATCAAGGTGTTATGTAAATTACATTGGTTTGAAGGTTAATTTTACTATGTCCCTTTAACACCATTTATGGGCACAGATCCACAGTGAGCAGAACCCAAACCTTGTTCAATTTGAGGTTAAAGTAAAGTACAAGTAGGGGAAGCAAAGTAGTACTGAGACAGGCTCATTTATACTGATTGTTAGCATGGGGCAAGCTAAGGTGTAAATCTACAGCACTGTACTAACATGCCATGCACTAAGAGCTCCAAAATGCATGCTGATGTACTGCTGTTTGAAATGGTTTCTGTGGGTGGCAGACTAAAATGCTATAGATGTATAGCCTGGCTTGCTGCGCATTAACTGATCACGTAGGTGTGCCTTAAAGGGGATTTTGTGATAAAGTAAGGAGATGTACCTAAAACCAAACAGCTCCTGTGCAATTTAACCTAACATTTTCTCAAATGCTTGAACCTGAAAAGAAAAGTCTACACATTCAGCAGAGGGAAGAAACTTGGAAAGCAATGCTTAAAACCACTCTAATGAGCTTTGCCTAGCAGATATTTCCAAATCGATTCCAAGGGGGTACCTTGAAGTCATTAAGGTAGGGAAAGGCCACTAATTTAAGAATGGAGGGTGTCATGGTATAATTACCCACTCTGAACCTTAGCATCCAAAAGATGAGGTACCAGCATGAATTCCTCTAAGCTCAATTACCAGCTTAGAACCTGTAGCACTGCCACCAACCAGGAATTTCAGTGCCTGGTACACTCTGGTCCCCCCAAAACCTTGCCCGGGGATCCCCAAGACCCAGTCCCTCTGGATCTTAACACAAGGAAAGTAAACCCTTTCCCCTCACTGTTGCCTCTCCCAGGCTTCCCCTCCCTGGGTTACCCTGGAAGATAACTGTGATTCAAACTCCTTGAATCTTAAAACAGAGAGGAAAATTCACCTTCCTCCCTCCTTCTCTTTCCCCCTCCCAGACTCTTCCTGAGAGAAACAGTAATCCTAACACAGAGAGAAATTAACCTCTCTCTCCCCACCAATTCCCTGGTGAATCTAGACCCCGTCCCCTGGGGTCTCACACCAGAATAAAAAAAAAATCAGGTTCTTAAACAAGAAAAGCTTTTAATTAAAGAGAGAAAAAACAGTAAAAAATATCTTTGTAAATTTAAGATGGAATATGTTACAGGGTCTTTCAGCTATAAACACTGGGAATGCCCTCCCAGCCTAAGTATACAAGTACAAATTAAAATCCTTTCAGCAAAATACATATTTGCAAATAAAGAAAACAAACATAAGCCCAACTCGCCTTATCTACCTAGTACTTACTATTCTGGACATATGAGAGACTGTATGAGAGAGATTGGAGAGAAACCTGGTTGCACGTCTGGTCACTCTCAGAACCCAGAGAGAACAACCAAAAACTAAACAGCACACACAAAACTTCCCTCCCTCAAGATTTGAAAGTATCCTGTCCGCTGATTGATCCTCTGGTCAGGTGACAGCCAGGCTCACTGAACTTGTTAACCCTTTACAGGCAAAAGAGACATGAAGTACTTCTGTTCTATTAACCCGTAACTATCTCTTTATGACACGCCCCCCCCCCCCAATTGCTGACAGTGTGTAACCACACTGGCAGTGATTTCTCCCTAGAACTCTAGAATAAACAGATCAATAAACACATGCACCCTTACATATGCCACAGGAGAGTGCATCAACTCCTTGATTTGTTGCTGCTGCAGATGTTCCAGGGTTGTGGAGAGGTTTACCTCATGCCACCGTTACTTTTCCCTTTGTAGTAGACACCGTCAGGCCACTCAGCGTCATTTCCTCCCTGGGCTGTAAACTGAAAAACCTGTAAGTCTCTGGAATAAAAGGGCTTGAGAGAATTAACATGGTACACTTTGGGCTTTAGGGAGGAATTGGGAAATGCTATGAGGTAGTTAACAGCTCCCAGGCAGTCTTGGACCGTGAATGGCCCTTCCCATGATGCTTTCATTTTATGGGCCTGTTGTGCCTTCAAGACCATAACCTGGTCTCCTACCTTGAAGGGGAATGCTCTCTGGTATGTCTATCATACCAGGCCTTTTGCTCTTTTTGAGCATCCTTTAGGTTTTCTTTAGCAAGGGCTAAAGAGTGTCGGAGGGTGTTTTGTAGGTTGCTTACAAAATCCAGAATGTTAGTTCCTGGAGAGGGTGTAAACCCCTCCCATTGCTGCTTCACCAACTGTAATGGCCCTTTAACCTCGTGGCCATACACAAGCTCAAACGGTGAAAACCCTAAACTGGGATGTGGTACAGCCTTGTAGGCAAAGATCAACTGCTGCAACACTAGGTCCCAGTCACTGGAGTGTTCATTCACGAATTTACGTATCATGGCCCCCAAAGTTCCATTAAACCTTTCCACCAGGCCATTGGTTTGATGGTGGTACGGGGTGGCAACTAAGTGATTCACCCCATGAGTCTCCCACAGTTCTTTCATGGTCCCAGCCAGGAAATTAGTCCCTGAATCCATAAGGATGTCGGAGGGCCAACCTACCCTGGCAAAAATGTCTGTTAGGGCCTGGCACACAGTTTTAGCCCTCCTGTTGCCTAGAGCTACTGCTTCCGGCCATCGGGTAGCAAAGTCCATGAAAGTCAGTATATACTGCTTTCCTCTGGGTGTCTCTTTTGGGAAAGGACCCAGAATATCTACAGCTACTCGCTGAAATGGGACCTCAATTATGGGGAGTGGCTGGAGAGGGGCCTTGACCTGGTCTTGGGGCTTTCCCACTTTTTGGCACACCTCACAAGACCGGACATACTTGGCAACATCCTTGCCCATCCCCTCCCAGTGGAAGAACTTCCCCAACCTGTCTTTGGTTCTGTTCACCCCAGCATGGTCACTGGGATGATTATGGGCTAAGCTTAAGAGCTTCCCCCGGGGTACTTAGTTGGAACTACCAACTGTTTTTGTGGGTGCCAGTCCTCCCGGTGTCCTCCAGAAAGAGTCTCCTTATATAAAAGCCCTTGTTCTATAACAAACCGGGATCGGTTAGAAGAGCTGAGAGGCAGTGGGGTGCTCCGTGCCACCGCCCAGGCTTTCTGAAGGCTGTCATCTGCTTCCTGCTCAGTCTGGAACTGTTTCCTAGAGGCTGGAGATACCAGTTCTTCCTTAGACTGTGGACTTGGGCTTGGTCCCTCAGGAAGCGATGTAGGTGCTGGGGTTGTTTTCGTTGCTGGTGAACCGCTCTCCACTGGTACACCAGGTAGTATTTCAGGCTCTGGCTGAGCCTCTTGGGTATGGTTGTCTTCTGCTTCTGCCAGTTCAGGCTCGCTGGTGCTAGCTGGCGCCGGGGTTGAAGATGCATTTGCAAGCACTGGCGTCACTGCTGGCAATGGTTCTGGTGCTGGTTGCGTTTCCAGGTCCGGGTCTGGGACTAGAAGTACTGTGGCTGTTGCAGTCGTTGGCAGGGGATCCGGTTCCACTACTTCTGGGTCTCTGCTAACACAGACGGGGCCCCTGTGGACGGCTCAGGAACAGGGATGGGTCTGGAAGCTTGCCTGGCTTGGCTGCGTGTAACCATTCCCACCCTCTTGGCCCACTTTACCTGGTTGGCCAAGTCTTCCCCCAGTAGCATGGAGAAGGGATAATTGTCAGACTGCAAAAGTCCACATTCCTGACCAGCCTTTGTACTGGACAGACAGTTCAGCTGTAGGCAAGTCTACAGCTTGTGACATAAAGGGGTAAATTGTTACTTGGTCCTTTGGGTTGATGAATTTGGGGTCCACTAAGGATTGGTGGATAGCTGACACTTGTGCCCCCATGTCTTTTCACGCAGTAACCTTCTTTCCGCCCACTCTCAAAATTTCCCTTCGCTCTGAGGGTATTTGAGAGGCATCTGGGCCTGGGGATCTTTGGTGTGATGGTGGTGTAATGAACTGCACTCAGTTGGGATTCTTGGAGCAGTTGGCCTTTATATGTCCCAGTTCACTACACTTAAAGCATTGCCCAGCTGACTGGTCACTGGGCCGAGGTGGGTTACTGGAGATTGGTGAGGTGAGAGAATAGGGCGTTGGCGGCTTTCCTTGGGTTGTAGGTGGGGTCTCGGGTTGCCCTCGGGTATAGGGTTTATTGTCAGTGTCACCCCTGTGGTATTTGCTCCCTTTGATAGTAGCTCTTTTCTTTTCTGCCACTTCCACCCATTTGGCTCCAATCTCCCCCTCCTCAGTTACAGTTTTGGGCTTCCCATCTAGGATGTACCTTTTTATTTCCTCAGGAACACCCTTTAAGAACTGCTCCAATTGTATTAGGAGGTGCATGTTGTCCAGAGATTTAACATTGGCTCCTGATATCCAGGTATTATAATTCTTTCCAATGTGGTAGGCATGTCGGGTGAATGACATCTGGTTTCCACCTTAGGGCTCTGAACCTCCGATGGGCATGCTCAGATGTTAGCCCCATTCTGATTCTGGCCTTGGTTTGAAAAAGTTTTTAATCGTTCATGTTCTCCTTAGACATTTCAGCTGCCACCTCTGCTAGGGGTCCACTGAGCAGTGGCCTCAGCTCTATCATGTACTGGTCTTCAGTGATGCTGTACCCATGGCAGGTCCTTTCAAAATTTTCTAGGAAGGCCTCAGTGTCATCACCTGCCTTGTAGGTGGGAAATTTCTTGGGATGTGGAACAATAACTGGCGAAAGGTTGCTAGGACTGGCTGTGTTCTTCCGCTTAGCCTGTGTTAATTCCAGTTCATGCTTTCTCTCTTTCACACTCTTTTTCTTTTATCTCCAGCTCTCCTGTGGGCAGCCTCTTTGTTTTCTTGTTCTCTTTTGTGGGCTGCCTCTCTTTCTCTCAGCTCCATTTTTTTTTCTCTCAGTTCCATCTCTTTGTTTTATTTCTAGTTTTTTTTTTTTTTGTCTCTTTTCCATGTTTCGCTTGTGGTCTGCATCTTTGATTTGTTCCTCTGCCTCCAGTTTTGCCCGTTCCTGTTTCAGGGTGTCCTTGGTAGTCATGGTTTCTGCTTTCTTGTGTTGGGGCGCCCTTTGCTGTTTACTGTCTGAAATGCTGCTTTTCTGTTGCCTTCTTCGGGTTGCTTAGCAACGGTGTCTTTTTTTTAACGCCTTCTACCTAGCTATTCCCAACAGAGTTAGAAAGAAAAAAAAACCACTCATTTGCAAATGTGTTTTGCTGGTGTATGGTGACTCACAACTGGAGTCCCTTTGTTTAACAAGGATACTTGTTAAACCCTAATGCCTTTGCCTTCAGAGTACTCAAAAGGGAGAGACCAAAAAAACTTGCAGACCTTTGCTTTTAAAACAAACAGTCTCCTCTAGCCTGCTTTACACACAGCTAGCAGGGAAAGAGAAATAAAAAATCCTACTGGCTTTTGCTTCTAAACCCAAACCTCTCAGTCTGCCTGCAGATAGCTAGCAGGGAAAGAAATAAAAACCTCACTGGCTTTTGGATTCTATCTTATCCCACACGCTGCCTACCATGTCATGGTACAATTCCCCACTCTGAACCTTAGCGTCCAAAAGATGGGGTACCAGCATGAATTCCTCTAAGCTCAATTACCAGCTTAGTACTTGCAGCGCTGCCACCAACCAGGAATTTCAGTGCCTGGTACACTCTGGTCCCCCCAAAACCTTGCCTGGGGACCCCCAAGACCCAGTCCCTCTGGATCTTAACACAAGGAAAGTAAGCCCTTTCCCTCACCAGGCTTCCCCTCCCTGGGTTATCCTGGAAGATCACTGTGATTCAAACTCCTTGAATCTTAAAACAGAGAGGAAAATTCACCTTCCCCCCTTCTCCTTCTTTCTTCCTCTCCCAGACTCTTCCTGAGAGAGAAAGTAATCCTAACACAGAGAGAAATTAACCTCTTTCTCCCCCCTTCCCTCCTTTCTCCCCACCAATTCTCTGGTGAATCTAGACCCCGTCCCCTGGGGTCTCACACCAGAATAAAAAAAAACAAATCAGGTTCTTAAACAAGAAAAGCTTTTAATTAAAGAGAAAAAACAGTAAAAATTATCTTTGTAAATTTAAGATGGAATATGTTACAGGGTCTTTCAGCTATAGACACTGGGAATACCGTCCCAGCCTAAGTATACAAGTACAAATTAAAACCCTTTCAGCAAAATACAAATTTGAACTCCTTCCAAGCAAATACACATTTGCAAATAAAGAAAACAAACATAAGCCTAACTCGCCTTATCTACCTAGTACTAACTATTCTGGACATATAAGAGACTGTATCAGAGAGATTGGAGAGAAACCTGGTTGCATGTCTGGTCACTCTCAGAACCCAGAGAGGAGAACAACCAAAAACTAACAGCACACACAAAACTTCCCTCCCTCAAGATTTGAAAGTATCCTGTCCCCTGATTGGTCCTCTTGTCAGGAGACAGCCAGGCTCACTGAACTTGTTAACCCTTTACAGGCAAAAGAGACACGAAGTACTTCTGTTTTATTAACCCTTAACTATCTGTTTATGACAGAGGGGGAGAGGAGTAAAGAGGAGATGGGCCAGTTCTATTAAACAGCACTAAAGAGGGCAAGTCAAGGCAGAAAAAATGATTTTGGGAAAAGCAACATTATAAATAACTTGATGCTTTTTAAACAGAAATACTGTGCTCTTGAAGATAGACATTCCACCTATTGTATAGTCTGCTATTCTGTAACAATTAACTGAGATTCACTTGTGCTCAGAATTGATGACATGTTCTACGATACTGTGCTTTCTGGATGCCTTCTGGTGTTTTCAAAGCACCCAGTCCAAAGAGAATTTCAGATTACTTATTGTGAGAGTTTCCTTTCAATATTTTGCCAATAAAATCTGCTCTTATGTGAAACAAATTGAAGTAGAAATTTAATCTCTCCACCAGGCATCCCCAGCTTTAGTCAAAACACACAAAAGGGTGAGCAAAGAGTCCTGACAGGTATTGTACAAAACTACATTGAAATCTTGAGTACTAGTGCAAAGACAGCCACAGCTAGCTCTTAGCCCCAAACAGTACCACAAAGCTGCTATTGCAGGCATACAAGTAGAAATTACACAAAGTCTAGTTGCATTAAAAAACTATGCAACTGTTGGGCTACACTTTAGCTATAAAGCCAATGCAATTTTGGAATGTATGCAGGTACTCATCACCTACCTTGGAGGTGATCATGTAGCATTAGCACCGTGTCCTTGTCCTATGAATGGCAGAGTTCTAACACCAACATAGCAGACAACTCAGACAAAAGTAGCTATTGATCAAAACAAAAATCAGCCCTAAATGCAGGAGCTAATGATTAATAAATGCTAGGCACAACAAGAAGTTTAACCTGAGAGACTATCACAATAACTGTTCATAGAAATGCTAATAAAGATGCCTTTGGCAAGATTTTCTGTAACATGATGAAAAGTCTGCTTGGCTCTCTAATAAGCCACTGAGGCAAGAAATATTCCAATTGATGACAAGACTGGTACACAAATTAAGCATATGTTACAATGAAATGTGTTAGTAGCCAAATATATTGCAGATTGCTTTTTTGATGTGCCTCTAATTACAAGATATGAGCTTGTCCTGATCTACGTTGTATTTGTCTTTATGGCTACTTTAACACTGTTAGGCTTAGAACCCTTCCAAGATTCACACATGTAGAACTAGATTAGTAGTAAGGAGTGGAAGTGACTAAGTATTTATTAGACCACTGAATATGTATTAAACTCTTGATGGACACTTGTCTTCTGTCCATCGTAAATGGTTTGAAAAGCAGTAGCTTGTTAAATAGAAAGACCTTTCCTAAAGATGCATCAAATCATGTCCTGGCGTCTTTGGCAGTTACATATACAGAAATATGAGCGTAATACTGCCTCTGAGACCAAAGACACAAAATTCCATAACTCATATGAGGAAGGCTTTACTTTGTCATGGGGCTTTGGAGAGGAATTCCAAGGAGTTTAGAAGAGTACAGACTTAATTACCAGGAATAAAAACCATGGCAATGTGAATGATACCAGTAATTAACCATTTTCTGGGTATTCCAATTAGTAGTGGGTGCTATTATACAGGAGGGAAAGCTTGGGAATCTTTCCTCTGATTAGTAAGATGTTTGAGAAAAATAAACCTTGTTAAGCAGTTCTAGATTTTGCTTTGCAATTCATTTATAAAGATACAGAATGTAAAATCGCTTTAGTCTCGCGCTCACGCACACATTCACAAATCACTTCACTTTTCAATTCTCTGTTAACGTTACGCTCAGTGGTTTGAGCATTGACCTGCTAAACCCAGGGTTGAGAGTTCAATCCTTGAGGGGGCCATTTAGGGATCTGGGGCAAAAATCTGGGGATTGGTCCTGCTTTGAGCAGAGGGTTGGACTAGATGACCTTCTGAGGTCCTTCCAACCCTGATATTCTATGATTCTATTACCAGGAATTAAGCCTAAATATCAAGAGTTGATGCCACCTCACAGAAGTTGGGGGGAAGGAATGAGATACAGGTTGCCACTTTTTGCACACTACCATCACAGATTCCATCTGCCCTCCAAATTTCAGGGAAGTGCTATTTGTGTGTCTTGTCCATAAAAGAGGGTCAAAGCAGAAGACCAGAACACATGACAGCCAAAAATAAAACATCTATAACTCCAAGTGGACAATCTAGATCTCTTTCCTAAGGGCTGTTATATATTCCTTGGCATTCATATGCTTGGTTGTGATGGGCATGCACAGAGCCTTTCCAAAAAGATCTAGGCAACCTAGAACAAAATCTCACAATAAAAAATGAAGCCATTAATTGCAAAGTGTACTGTGGACAGCATAATATGGATTTAAGGGAGGAGAGAAGAAAAAGTTATAAACCACAGAGATGAATGCTGGTATTGGGCCAAGTGAAGATTCTGACTGCATCAGACTGTTGTTGGCTACCCTAAAGATTGTGGAATACCTGTGGATTGCTGCAGAGTTCCTTATATAAATATTAATAAAAATGAATTGAAAGGAAACCATAAAAAAACCTGATCATTAGAGCAAACAAATGCCTGCACTATTCATATCACATCTTTAGTTTAAAAACAAAAAACCACACAACTATATCTGATGATAGGAGTTAAACTCTTTATTCCATTCAGAGGCATCTGGCAAGTGGAGCTGCATTGGGGGGCACATTACAGATGAAAAAATGATCCATACTTTGCGGATATTGAAATAATTTACAGTATTTACTTTCTAGCTATTCCCAAATACTCCAAATTACCAAGTCTCAACTGAAAATAAGAACATGATTTATCACACTAAGTATAGAAATTTAAGAAAGATGACAGTATTTAAATCAGCAAATGTAAATGCATTGCCTATTTGTAAAATAACTTTTATGGAAAATAATAAAGTCAAATCCTTCTCAAATGTTAAGAAAGGAAAATTGGACTTAAGACTTAAGCCTTAACAAAAATTAAAATGCTATGACTTTTTATAACTTCAGTAATTTTAAATTCATTGCAAGAAAAAATTCTCCTAAAGGCTAGATGGTCACTGTCAAAAAAGGAAAAAAAAACCCTCATTTTTCTCTGCTAAAACTACAACATAAGTTTGTGGTTTTTAAACCAATTAGTAAAGAAGAGATGCAGGAAAAACACTTCAGACCATTTTCAAAATTATCTAATCTGTACAACAATGATCTTTGGGTAAATTATCTATTCTATGTGAAATGCCTCTATTTCAATATGAATCTAAGAGGTAGATCAACAAAATGATGAAACGTTTTTGCTAGTTGTGCCCCTCAAATCAGTGCCGCATGGTGATTCTGATCATCTCATGCACAAAAACATCACACAAAAAAAAGGTTCAGAGGTAATAGCATGGCTCTGTAGACCACACACATACAGGCGCACACGCGCACACACACAGCAGTCTTTATGCACCATGTGTTGCCACATCTTCAAAACTGAGGTAGACTGAAGTTTATTGTAGAAACTTGAATGTGTTATATTACCACAATCATTATTCAAATTACATTCTGAAATTAAAAAATTTGGTAGCTTTCCTGTTATCCCTGCCTTTTGACAATTTGTCTCTTCCTTTAATGGTTGGTTGCAGAATGTGCATAAATCCTGCTGCATCTTTATAAGCCAGACTAGAGGTTGTGTTATATAGTTTAAACCTTCCGAAGTGGCTTAGTGTGGCCCATAACAGCGGCTGGATATGTAAACTTAGCCTTTCCTTATCTTTAAACACGATCAAACAGTGTTTGACCTTCCCCCATCGTGGTAACTGAAAGCAGGATGATGCGACCTGCAGGAAGCAGAGACCATACAGCCTCCAAACTACTCCAGCAGATCAAGTGTTCTATCAAACTGAAGATGAAGCTTGCTCTTTGAACAGAATGGCAAAGTCCAAATGGGCTGCAAATGTTTACATGTAGCATTATTAGGTAGTGATGGTCAAAGGCACAAAGGGTTCATGCATTCAATCAAAGTAGCACAAAAATAATAAAAAAATTCAGTCTCCTAATTTTTCCCTCAACCCCAGCCTCTTGCCATCACTTCCTTGTTCTGTTCCCAAAAAAGTACCGTCAAACTTTTTCATCCCATCTTAAAAGAAAAATAAACGGCATTGCTGCTATCAGAATGTTGGCATCATTCGCTATCTTTTGAACATTCACTGAATTTTTTTTAAACAAATGGTGGTGTTGAAACACTCAGAAAATCCGACGTTATACTTTTTTTTTTCCATCTTACTCCCATCAGCCAGCAGCTAGAAGTATCCTACTATATCCCTACCCCCACCCCCAATAATTCTGTAGTACTCCTGGCTGGTGGCTGATCAAATTTTAATTTTTTTTTAAAAAAATAAAATGCTCAAGAACTATTAGCTTTATAAAGTATACAAAAAAAAGCGCAAAAAGGAACAATTTCTCATTGAGGTACTAAATGCCTGAGGTAGTTTAGTAAAATGCATATTTATCTTTTTATGCCCTGGCCAACACCATTCAACACTTCCCTTAGGTTATTCATGGCAGTGTTATGTAAAAATGCAACCAAATTTTTAAAAAAATGCCACTTCTTTAACATTGGGACTAACACTTAAACTCTTGTCAATACCCTTGCTCTAACCCTACCCCACCCCCAACCCCACCCTCCAATTGTGTTTCTTCTTTTACAACTGGACTTATAAGAGCAATGCCTTTTCTTTTTTTTTAAACCAGTGAACTCAGAAGAGAAAGCTTCATTAAACCAAGTTCTAAAATTGCTGGGGAATAATAAGAACAATAAAAAAGACTAACAAGTTTATGTTAAATTGTGAGAATAGAACAAAAGGGAAGTGAAGGGGTCCTTATTTTAAAGCTGGGTTTCAAAAGTTTGAGAGAGCCTAAAGAATACGTTCTCAGAGACAGCGTTCAATGGTTGCCTGGTCCTCAAACAGGTGACTGGCTTGGTGAAGCTTCTGCATATAACTCCAACAGGTGTTCAAAACCTGTCTGTTACACAGTCTGTCTTTGGTCTGGCATCTGTCTCTGATGGGCCATTTCCTAAACCTTCATTTTCGTCTTGGCTGAGGCTGTCCACTTTGCGCTGTTTTTTGCTGTTGCTGCTGCTGCCTTCTTACCTGAGCCAGTATTTCCTGAATTTTTCTCTGGGCAAGCTGCAAGATATAAACAAAAAGATGTTGCTGTGCTGCAACTGTTCCTGGTTACGCTACACTTGCTTGTTTCACTGTTACTTTTTCCTCCACTCATCATGATTTGTTTGTTGCATTTGCCTGTTGTCCCTTATCATTGGGATAGAACCCTGCAAATCTGCGGCTATCCATCGGCCATTTTTGCAGCTTGTGCCTTGGATGCAGATACAAAATTTTGTATCTGAGCAGGGCTCCAGTGATCTCCCCACAGAAATCTGGGTGATGCTGTAATGGACAGGAAGGGGACAAGGCAGAGGCTCTGGCCCCAACCGTAGAAGGTGTGAAGGGCCCGGGAGTGGGCAGGTGTGGGGTGGAAGCAGTGGGGACAGAGCTCTGACTGCAGTACGCACACGCACTCCAACACAGCAACTATCTCCCAGCCCTCAGGCTCCAGCTTGGCACTCTGAATCAGGCAGCAGGCTGCAATATGTGGCAACAGCCTGCTAGGCATTCTGGGAATTGTAGTCCTCAGCTTGCTCAGACAGAGGCGGTAAATGACAACTCCCAGATGGGAGTGCGAACGTGCGCTCTTGCACAGTGAGCCAAGTGCCATTTTGAAAGAGGTGTCATTGTACTTTGAACTAGCAGGCGACAATAGTGGGCGCTGAGAGGAGAGAAGTTGCTGCCGTCTGTCCCAGCTGGGTCTGTGAGGGTGGGAGGCACTGGGGTGGTGTAGGGGTGTCTGAGTGCCCCACTGAGAGGGCGGTGCTGCACACAAGGGCCCAGGATTGTAGCCTCCCTGCCTGGAGAGCAGGTAGTCTCGAGGGAAAAATGGGGGATGGCTGGGAGCTTGGCACAGCCCAGTGTCACTGGTGCGCAGTGACCTGTGGAGCTGTTATTAGAGCCCTGAAAATCTGCAGATAGCCGCAGACCATTTTTGTGGATCGTGAATCAGATGTGATACATATTTTGTATCCATGCAGGGCTCTACATATGACTAAACTGTTTTGGGCAATAATTCTCTCTCTCTCTCTCTCTCTCCTTTTTTGTTATTATTGCCTTGTGTAAAGTGCCTACATCAGGGGTCCCTGAAAGAGACCCCTAGATGCTACCATAATACAAATATATGAAGGAAAAACACATTTAAGGAAGTGTACAAACTTTATCAAAATATTATTCAAAAATTAGGACTCAGGGAAATTGGGAAAATGACAAACATAGGCCTTGATTAGCACTCTCCCCATTGCTAAAGCCCCAAGTCCCAGAACCGCCCCCCCCCCCCCCGTGGGGCTGAAGCCAGGAACGGAGCCACAGGGCTCAAGCCCGAAGCCCCAAGCCCTCCGTGTAGCTGAAACTGGGAGTGGAGCCTGCAGGGCTGAAGCCCTGAGCCTCAGTGCTCTCCCCAGATCTAAAGCCCTGAGCCCAGGTGCTCCTGAGGGTCAGAAGCCCTCACCTCCCCGCTCCCAGCTGAAGCCCTGAGCTCTAGGGCAAAACTCCAAGGCAGTAAAGTATTTTGCTTCCCCTGTTTTTTGCGTGCATTTCTGCTGCTGCCTGATTATTTCTGGTTCCAGAAGGTATCCAGTTGATCAGAAAGTCCAGAACTCTGGTGTTCGTATCTTTGAGGTTCTACTGTAGTAGCAACTATTCCTTGGGAGATCTGTGTAGTGTGTGTAAACTTAAGATTCACGGATACATTTAGAGGAGGTATAAAGATTCAAACTCAATTACTACTCCCGCCACTGAAACCTGCTCACCTGGCATGCATAGAAATGGCCAGTTATTTTCACAACAACTTGATCATTTTCATCAGGTGTCTGGTCACGAGGGACAACAACTTCTGCACTTGTCAAATTCTGAAGCTCATTTACCTGTAAATTAAAAAAAAAAAAAAGAAAAAAAAATCAGCAAAATGCAGCCATCTTTAATTCATGAGAATTTTTTAAAATGCTTGGCCATCTGAATAATAAAAGCAGCACCACTACAACTAGAAACCAACCCTATTTGCCTATGAAAAAATAAGTGTTTTTCTCCACTAAAAAAAAGCAAGGCCAAGAGTTCAATGTAGAGAGATACGAGTAACTTAGTAAATTAGAAATATTAATAAGCAAAGAATGAAGATTTCTAAATTACACTACAATTTCCACAGTATTTACATTTTTTTTTTTGAGGGAAGGAGAGTTTAAAATGTAGCCCAAGGTGACAGAAACCAAAGACACAGTACAACATACACACTTCCACATGCTATATTGCCCTGGAGATTATAATTTCACCCTTCACGTGGTCTGATTTGGGTTTTTTAAATTTATTGAGTTGGTGTGGAAATAATGGCAAAGTAAACTCCTTCAAATGCTCTATGATGACTAAGTGAATTGCTCTAACCATTTACTGCATTAAAGATTACACCATGGTTTTAGTGTAGGGGTTCTCAATCCATGGTGCACAGACCTGTGCACATCACAGTAGGGCAAAATGCACATATTAAGCTATAGACAGCTGCAGACCCAGCACCCTAGAACTTTTCTACTACATATACACGAGTCATCAAGGGCAGCTCTCTTATATGTTTGTTCCCATTGGGATTTCTAAAGAAGGGCTGAAATCCTGACAATCCTCAACTCCCTTTGGGTCTGATGGGATAGTGACAGTGCAGGTACTAGTCACCTGCCTCTTAGTAGGTGGGGTGTAGGTTTCAAGGCCTCATTACGCCAGAGGATGGATCAGTGAAAATTATGCAATTTTTTTTCCAGAAGGTCTGATTAGATAAGTGGTCTCTACTGAATTTAAAAATCTATGAAAGCCTCAAGGATATTCAGTACCTCAGAGAATTAATTTTATACAGTGACAGCGGGTCAAGGTAAAGTAGTACCATTCCTAGAACAGGACGAAATTCTGCACTCCATAATCAGGGGACCTCTCAACAGCCAAAGCATGATTTTCTATTTGTGCTGCACACAGGAAAACTTTGCCCAGCAATGTTTCATTTTCCATTCGCTTGATACAAATTGGGTACGATTCTGTAAACCCTTACTCAAGCAACTGATCATATTGAAGTCAATAGGGTTACTGGAATGAGAAAGAAAGACTTTACAGAATCAGGCCTCTAATCAGGAATCTATTATTCTGAATGGAAGAACTGTATTTCCATTTTAAGCCATGAAACCTACAATCAGATCAATGCAGGTGCAGTGGTTCATCTGTGTTTTTTAAAGAGGTAATTCTATTCAATTGGCCCAACTTCAATTGCAGGATGCAGAAAAGAAAATCCCAATGAACAAAATAAACAGCACATACAACCTTGAAATTAACATGCAAAGAGTTAAAATGTGAATTAGCTAGAGAGAATATTTTACACGTTGAATGTCCTTCGGCTAGGTTTCTTGTGTCTCATTATTTAGGTTTTGCTCAAATACTTGCCGTTTTGCCTCCTTTACCAATAACTCTACCAGCAGCATAGGATGGCACTTTTATATGAGCCTCAAGTTTCACTTCTTCTTTAGGTCCAAAGAAATTTTCTTCTTTAAGTTTTCCATAGATTCTCCCTTGAGCCTGCAAAAGTAATTAATATTTTTAAAGGGGCAGCATCATTCTGAAATCAAGTAACCTTTTAAAAAAACAACAAGTAAAACCCACTCAAAAGGAAACTGACTGACTACGTCCAAATGCGCAAACTACTATGGACAGATGCAAAAGATTTTCTTTTTATAAAAGTAGTTGGTAATTTATTTTTAAATGAATGGAGTGTTCACATTTCTAGCTAGAAGATACCATAGTCAAACCCTGAAAGAAGGCTTGACAAGCCATCAATGACTATCAAGTAACAGCATAACAACGTTTTCCAGTAGAATAATCCAGCCGTTTGAATTATTGTTAGAATGTTTCTCTCTACAGGTAAAGCAGCAGTAAAGAATCATGGGGGGAAGACAACGATGTGCCAGATGTTATGTTTTTATTATCACCAGGTGCACGTAAAGGAGTTTATTGGCTTAAGCTGTAGAAGTTTCCGAAATTCATCCTTCAGAGGATGGTGAATTCAAAGTAAAACCACATGACAAAGACTTAATATACACCAGATTTTATGCCTTTACATTTAATTACCAAGTAATTAAATGCAATGTATAGTACTTTAGGTTCGCTCTGATTTTTCGTTTTTAATGTAAGAGATTAAGTCTCTCAGTATAGAGATGAGTGGCACCTTGGAAGTTGTGTCACTTTAACCAACATGCATCACCCTATTGCAGTACTGGGTACACAGTAGTGGTGGGCAATAAGACAATAAAGCAGGAGGGTTTGCCCATTACAAGTGGACAGCTGAATTTCTTACCTTTCCAATGTTCTCTGAGTTCTGCTATAATAATTTTAGTGGCTTCTCAAGCAACTATTTCTTTGTTCCCTGTCACTCATAGGCAGTCTTGAGAAGTACTAAATCACTCTTCCACACCCTATGCCTTTCAACGTCATGTTGACGCTTCCCAAGCGACAAAATTACCAGTCAAGTAAATTTCCCCACTGTCCACTTCCCATAAAGGTTTGTTCTACAAAAGAGGAAGAAACTTCATGAATTTGCTTTGTGCTTTAGACCACTGGTTCTCAACCAGGGGTATATCAATCCATCTAGATTTGTCTAGTTTTAGAACAGGCTACATAAAAAGCACTCGCAAAGTCAGTACAAACTAAACTGTGATACAATGACTTGTTTATACTGCTCTATATACTATACATTGAAATGTAAGTACAATATTTATACTCCTATTGATTTATGCTTATAATTATATGGTAAAAATGAGTTAGTAAGCAATTTTTCAGTAATAGTGTGCTGTGACATTTCTGTATTTTTTTATCTGATTTTGGAAGCAAGTAATCTTAAAGTGAGGTGAAACCTGGGGGTTTTCAAGACAAATCTGACTCCTGAAAGGGGTACAGTAGTATGGAAAGATTGAGAGGCACTGCTTTAGACTTCAGATTCCTGGCTTTTTGGCTCTGTTATGAAAGAATGTAACTGAAGTTACCGTATCATCCTAATTTGAAAGCAGCTCATAGCTGGATAAATACATCACCTGTCTTCAAGATCTTAATATACAAGACTATTTAAACCCTTGTCAAACAAATTATCTAAAGAAAAAGATGTGGGCTAGATTTGTCTTTGTAGGAAGAACTACCTGAGTGGAAAGGCATTTAGTCTCAAACTCAAAACAAATGTTACAAGGAAGTGTCCCAAGCACATGCCAGAAGGCATGAAACTGAGGCCCAACTGTAGAAATCATTAGATTTTACTCTTTTGCTTGAGATTTTCAAAGCAGTGCAAGGAATTTAAGGAAGATGCTTGGCTAAATCCCCTGTACTGCTTTGAAAAAAAATCTTAAGCAACTGTCACTACTACCTCTGCTTCTTGCTCCTCGTTTAAAAAAACAAAATCCACCAACTATCCATTTTTACATTGCAACTGCATACACAAGTCAACTTCAACACAATTAACTTGCTTGCACACATCAGTAATTGACATAAAACGCATGTCTAATACAATGTGTATAAGCATGTTACGTTATGTTATAGTACATAGAGCAGTATAAACAAGTCATTGTGTGTATGAAATTTTAGTCTGTACGGGCTCCACTGGTGCTTTTTATGTAGCCCGGTGTAAAACTAGGCAAATATCTAGATGAGTTGATGTATCCCCCTGGAAGACCACATACCCTGGTTGAGAACCACTAGTTTAGGGCATGTCTACACATACAGTGCTGCAGCTGTAGTGATGCAACTGCACCACTACAGCACATCTGGTGAAGATGCCCTATGCCAATGGGAGCTCTCCCATTGGCATAATAAAAATACCAGAAGCTGTATCAGAGGGAGAAGCTCTCCTGCTGACATACCATTGTGCACTTATGCTGGTGTAACTTAGGTCACTCAGCAGGAGGTTTATTCACACCCTGGAGCAACAAAAGTTATGCCGACATACATAGGCGTGCACACAGGGTATGCTGGGTGTGCCCAGGCACACCCTAATCATGCCTGAGCAAAGTCTGGGAAGACTGCTCCTCCCCCACCCCTGCTGGAGGCTTAGAGCCTGGAGGAGGAAGAGAGGAGGCTGCCCTGCTTCACCTTAGGACACCTGAGCTCCTCTTGCTTCAGGGTGCTAGGCTGCTGCAGCCTGGCAGAGGAAGCAACTGACCCCCACTCCCCTGCATTTGGCCATGGTCCCCACTAGGGGCTCCCCTCCCACAAAAGTTGTAGTGTGTGTGAAGGAGTCAAAGCTGGGGTAGGCTGCAGCCCTGGGATTGGGAAGAGCTGGAGCGACACAGCAGCCACACAGCAGGATGAATGAATGGGCCATTTCTATGCTGGGCTGTTGAATTAAATTTCTCTCTGTGTCAGGGCCTTTTAGTTTCTAGGCTGGCTGCAGAGGGGTGGGGTTCGGGGGAGACAGAGCTGTTTTGAGTGTGTGGGTGGGAGCAGGTGCTAAACAGAGCTACCAGGAAGCGGGGAGCAGAGAGAGATGGGAAAAGGGACACAGGTGGAGAGCAAGAACTGGGAAACACCAGGAAGGGGAGATATCAGTGATAGACACATTTTCAATAACTAGAATGGAAGCACATAAATGTTGAAAATAGCCTCCCCTCAAAACTGGCAGAGTACCCCTCTAGCACCCACACCTCACCCTTAAGGCAGGAGGAGGCAGAAAGGAGTGAGCAGCTGGTGGGAGGCATTATGGGGAGGGAGTTGGCAAGAAGGTGGTATTCAGGGGGGATGGGGCAGAAAGAGGTAGAGTGGGGGCAGAGCCTTGGCTAAGGGGGTGGAGCCAGGATGGGTCACCCACCGGCAAAACCAAAAGTCAGCACCTATGAGTAGGGGTGACAGGGTCCCACCTGTGCAGGGTATATTTATTGCCTGTACAAACTTCCCCAGCAGCTGCACAAAGTTGTTGTAATTGTGTCACACAGTGAACCCCACGCTGCTACCTTGATCCCCCGCCTGGGCCCACCCAGCCAAATTGCTGCCTCCCCAGCACTACATGTGACCTTTGACTTACATCTAGCGCTCTTCCACTGTTGCGCTCCAGCTTGGTTGGTGCTCTCTGCGCCTGCCCTGTGAGTGCCAACACGTCATTGTTCAAGGGGATGTCCAGGGGGTGGGATATGGTGGGGACTCTGTTCTGAGCGGTGGCATGGTAAGTGGAATGGGCTGGGCCAGGGGGGTTGGATATGGGCCAGATGGTCTCAGGGACAGTCAGGGGACAGGGAATGGGAGCGTAGGATAGGGTGTGGAAGTTCCAGAGGGCCTGTCAGGGGGCGAGGATATGGCTAGGGTAAGGTGACCAGATGCCCTGATTTTATAGAGAGAGTGTCCTGATATTTGGGGCTTTTTCTTCTATAGGCTCTTACTAACCGCCCACTCCCTGTCCGGATTTTTCACACTTGCTATCTAGTCAGCCTAGGCTAGGGGTCAGTGCAGTCAGGAGACAGGGGGGCTGGATAGTTGGTGGGGTCCTGGGGGGTGATTGGGGGTAGGGGGGTCTCTGGAGGGGGCAGTCAGGGGACAAGAAGCAGGGGGTGTTGGATGGATTGGGAGTTCTGGGGATCCTGTCAAGGGGCAGGGAGTGGTTAGATAGGCGTGAGTCCTGGGGGTCTGTCTGGGGGCGGGGGTGTGGCTTAGGGTCAGGGCAGTCAGGGGACAGGTAGGGGGTGGGGTCTCAGGAGGGGGCAGTCAGGGGACAAGGAGCAGGGGAGGTTGGCAGTTCTGAGGGGGGCAGTCAGGGGGCAGAAAGTGGGAGGGAGTGAATGGGGTGGGGGCGGGGCTTGGGCAGGGCTCCCTGGGTGCACACTCTAATGAAATGTGCTGCGCATGCCTATGCCGACATAAGCTGTAGTGTAGACATAGCCTTAGAGCCTCCAAAGAAAGAAAATGCAGATTTTAGATCTATCTGTGGTACCAATGGTTTTGCTGGAGAGGAACCATGGCTGGGTGACAGAATGGGGGACAGACTCCTCCCGTTAGCTGCATCTCCTGGTGCATCTTAGGAAGGATCGGATGGCAATGGAGATTGGGGATCAGGGAGATCAAAAACGTCATCAGGTGTAATGTAAGTCTCTGCTCTCCCTGGAGTGCAAGGGGTCCTGTCTGCTCAAATCAATGGAGCTGTAGTATTTATAGTTCAGTTTGCACCACAGTCAGGCAAGGCAGAGGCGGTATTATCACTGTTTGAGGCTCCCAATGGTTGCTTTTTGTCAGTGCCATAAGTTACTGGTGTTTAGGCTTAGTGGCTACCGATGCACAATTGTCACTAGACTGTGGTCTGGTACCAACGGAGCCCTGGATTTGTGGACTTTTTGTCATGACCCCTGAGACTTGGGACATTCTAAGTCAGGCGTGGGCAAACTTTTTGGCCTGAGGGCCACATCAGGGTATAGGAATTGTATGGTGGTCCATGAATGCTCCTGAAATTGGGGGTAGGGATGCAGGAGGGTGTGAGGACTCTGGCTGGGGCTGCGGGCTCTGGGGTGGGGCCAGAAATGAGGAGTTCAGGGTGAGGGCTCTGGGGTGGGACTGGGGACATGGGATTTAGGGTGCAAGAGGGGGCCCCAGGCTGGGACCGAAGGGTTCAGAGGGAGGAAGGGGATCAGGGTATGGGGTTGAGGCATGGGGGAGGGGTGTGAGGGCTCCAGCTGGGGATGCGGTCTCTGGCGTGTGGCCAGGGATGAGGAGTTTGGGGTGTAGAAGGGGGCTCCAGATTGGGACCAATGGGTTTAGAGGGCAGGAGGGGGGATCAGGATGGGGCAGGATGCTGGGGCACAGAGGGGTGAGGGCTCTGGGGTGGGGCTGGGGATGAAGACCTTGGGGTACAAGAGGGGCCTGTGGAGTGGGATCGATGGGCTCAGAGGGTGGGAAGGGGATCAGGGCTGTGGCAGGGGATTGGGGCACTGTGGGGGGGAGGGAGCTCAGGGGTGCAGGCTCTGGGCAGCACTTACTGTAAGCAGCTCCCGGAAGCATGTCCCCTTCCCCTCTCCAGCTCCGAGGTGCTGCCAGGCAGCTCTGTGCGCTGCCCCATCCGCAGGTGCCACTCCTGCAGCTCCCAGTGGCCGGGAATCATGGCCAATCAGAGCGACGGGGCAGGTGCTTGCAGACAGGGCAGTGTGCAGGGCTGTCTGGCTACACCTCTGCATACTACATAGGAACCAGAGGTGGGTCACGCTGGCTGCTTCCTGGGAGTCGCATGGAGTGGGGCAAACACCCAACCCCGCTTCCCGGCAGGAGCTGAGGGCTGGATTAAATGGTCCGATGGGCTGGATGTGGCCCGCAGGCCATAGTTTGCCCACCCTTGTTTTAAGTCTTCAGGGTCTGAGCAGGAAAACTTGCTTGACTCAGGCAAGGCTGGATCTGACTTCTTTGAAGTGGACTTAGAGGAGGATTTGCTCTCATGTTTATAAGAACACTCCCTGCTTTCCTGACAAGACCCAAACAGGGATATTCCCTGGCTGCTAAGTCAGACTTCGTGGCAGAAGGTGCATTCTTTGCTGAGCAAGGCCAACATACGGGGGGGCTGCCCTCGCCTGGGTCTGACTGCAGCCTCATTGTTTTCTCTATTAGGTACTTCTGAAGATGAAATTTCAGACCCTCACAAGTATGACTGAGAAAAGAGTAGCCAATACTGCAGCTTGCCATGACGTGAACCTCCCTGAGGCAGTATTAATGGTTGTTGCTGACTGAGAGGCAGCACAGGCAAGCAGCACAGATTTTGAAGCCCAGCATTCTGGGCATAGTCCAGTAAACATAATTGGAGGTGAGAATGAGACAGTGTTCCCTGGCACAGGGAATCTATGTAACTACAAACTTAAACTATAAAATAAAATTCTAAACTATTTTCTATATATTTGCAGATTGAAGAATGAAGGAAGACGAAGTTCTGGAGACTGGAGGTTCTGACCCAGGCCAGGCGGAGGTAAGGAGGAACTGGAGCAGGGGTCAGTCCGTTCTGCACAAAGGCACAAAAAGGGAGGACACGTGCATGGACCAACAGTCACTACTTTCAAGAACTGTCCAACTCCAAGCGCGGATAGTGCATGCATGGCCACAGTGTAATAGACATAGGGACCAGCACTCGAAGAACAAGTATGGCTGTAAACGCATGAGAGCAAGACAGCTCTGCAATGCTGTGAAGTTGTGAGTGACTTTTCCACCTGCTACAGGCCTTATCTGCAAAGCAAGCAGGCTGCGACATGACAGTGACTTACAATTTCAGCCTCTGAGTCATTCTTACTTAGCGTTCTCCAACTGAAATTCATTTGGTATCTGCACTTATACCGTACTCACCTGTTACCCTTGCTCAGGTGGAAGGCAGCTCAACCATTTGATATGTTTAAGAGAGGCAAATGATGGTTGGGGCATCCAAGCGTAATTTTATTTTAACTACAATCAGAATCATTCCACTCATCGGAAAAGCTGCCCAAAAAGGCATTTCTATCTACAACAAATTAGTAACTTGCCATTATGGGTGTCATATGGTTATTTTTTCTTGTGTGCATTATTATTAGGTCAAATTCTGATCACAACGAAATGATGCAAAATCTCCACTAACTTTAATGGAAGGCCCTTAATAAGTTTCTTTGTCCACATGGTTGTACGACACTTCTTTTGGCAGAGAGAAGGTGGGGAGGTGAAAAAAAAGGAATCATTTGGCCAACATGTTTATTAGAGAGACAAGGTGGGAGAGAGAATATCTTTTATTGGATCAACTTCTGTTGGTGAGAGAGACAAGCTTTCAAGCCGCACAGGGCTCTGTGTGGCTCGAAAGCTTCTCTCTCTCTCACCAAAAGAAGCTGTCTCAATAAAGATGTTACCTCACCCACCTTGTCCCTCTAATATCCTGGGATCGACATGACTATAATTATACTGCATACCAACTATTTATTAAAATTCTGAGTAAAATGGTACATGCCAGTTAAGTATTTCAGTAATGTTTCCTCCTACAGGGCAAATGGGATGGAAGTTTTCATACACAGTACCTTGAACTGAGCCTCTGGAGGCCCAGTGATGATAACCATTCTGAGCTTGGCATCTGGTCCTTCAGCAGGAGCTATCTGGAACACAAAGTTCAGATTAACACAGCTTCTTGGCTTTGACAGGTGCTTAACTGCAAGATAAGTTTAAGGAAGAACTTTTCCATATCAATAAAACTGTTCCATTCTGCCACAAGTGCAAAATCATTCATTACACCAGCAGCATTAAGCTTTGGTCATGCTAGGGTGTTTGGTTTTCTTTAAATGAATATACTGGTTATCGAAAAAAACAGCTAAATCACAAGCAAATTTACCACTGAAAAATTGTGAGAATTAAACAAAGGGATAGCCACTTATAAAGATCTGTAGCCCATGGTAAAATCTCACAGGCAGTGTGTACACAGTACAAAGAGAGAGCTTTCCAGGGAAGGACATTGTTGAACAACCAAGATTTTTAACCTTACTCGCTACCGTCAAACAAGTCCTAACAAGAAAGAGAGAAAGGGGAACATTTTCCTAACAAACTCTGCCATCAGCAAGACTTTTCCCTTGGGGATCAGGATAAGGAAGCGCCAACCCATCTAGCTGGTAATATCTAAACATTCCTCCAGATTGAGAGATACACAGATGGTTTTGTCTCCTGGAAAAAAAAATTAAGCTCCACTAGGGCTGAGCCACAGAAGCCTTCAGACTCTTCAATAGTTCATTTCAACATAAAATAAGATTTCTGTGGGTGTTGTTCTCAGACTCCAATAGCATTAAATAATTTAACCCAGCCTCTGACATTGTGGATGAATCCTTTGTTTATGACAACTGACATTTCCATTGCTGCAGCTAGTATTACATAGCCAGTGTCGAACAAGTAACGTATTAAACATTACAGGACTGCATCTTTGCCAACAGCCAAGGGAGACTTTTCATCTTTAACAGCTGTGGTTTAATTCAGACAAATTACTAGTCATCATGCATCACTTTTACATAATTCTGTGTAACGAGGCGACGACTCCTTGCTGCGGCGCCACCTGCTGGTTGTCCATGGAATTAGCTCTCCAGCCTCCGGAGCACCCTCTGCAAGCCGATGTCTCGCCTGCCACTGGCCCTGTGTCCTTCCCAGACCCCGGTGCCCTTTATCCAGGGGCTCTGCCCACCACAGTACCCCCTTACTCTGGGTCTCCCCTCCTTGGAGAACCCCCAGCTCCCACCTCGCCTCAGTCTTTGGCTACTGCCAGTGACCATCTAGCCTCCACTAACTGGGGCAGACTGCAGTATAATTGCCACTCATCAGCGGCAAGGAGGGTGTCAAGGTTCCTTCCCCACTCTGAACTTTAGGGTACAGATGTGGGGACCTGCATGGACACTTCTAAGCTTAATTACTAGCTTAGATCAGGTATCGCTGCCACCATCCCCAAGTACTACCTTTTTCCCTGGGTAGTCTTGACGGACTTCACCAATTCCCTGGTGAACACAGATCCAAACCCCTTGGATCTTAAAACAAGGAGAAATGAACTATCCCCCCCTCCTTTCTCCTACCAACTCCTGGTGGATCCAGATCCACCCCCTTGGATCTAAAAATAAGGAAAAACTCAATCAGGTATTAAGAAAAAGGCTTTTAATTAAAGAAAGGTAAAAGAAAACCCTCTGGGAGAGATTAGCATACCTGCTACTCTCACAGACAAGAGATTCAAAACACAGGATGTTCCCCTGGGCAAAAATCTTAATACATAAAAAGAATACCCAAATTTGATAATTCTCTTAATGGTACCAAGACAAGTTACAAAGAAAATAAACATAAACCTATTTATCCCTTTCTAAAACTTACTACTCTGATAAGAGGCTGGTTCCTTGGCCTTTTTCACTCAGGCTGAAACTGAAACTCTAAACAAAGGAAAACTTCCCTCCTTCCTTTTGAAACATCTTGTTCTCCCATTGGTTCCTCTGGTCAGGTGTCAGCTAGGCTAGGTGAACTTCTTAACCCTTTACAGGTAAAAGAGGCATTAATCCTTAACTATCTGTTTATGACAGAGGGTTTGGACCTGCTGCCTCTGCCTACCTTTGGGCTGCCCCCTGCAATCCCAATATCTTTTCTGGCCTTTAGCAAGGCCTGCAGCCTGGGGGTTTTCCAGGCCAGAGCTCCCCAGCTCCTCTGGCCTTTCCCCAGCCCTGCTCCAGCCCAGATACCCTGTTCAGCTCCCAGAAGCCAGGCCCATCCCTCTTCAACATTCAGAGAGAGACTCTCTTTTGGCTTCTGGCCCCAGCCCTCTTATAATGGCCAGTTGGGCCAGGATTAAGCTGGCCACAGCTGTGGTCAGCTACCCACTCAGCTTCCCCAGTGGTACTTAATCCCTCTGACCCTGCTGCAGCCCTCCCCAGGGCTGCTTTCACCCCACTACACTGTGGTTAACATAAGAACAGCTATACTGGGTAAGACCAAAGGTCCATCTAGCCCAGTATCCTGTCTTCCAACAGTGGCCAATGCCAGGTGCCCCAAAGGGAATGAACAGAACAGGGAATCAAGTGATCCATCACCAGTTGCCCATTCCCAGCTTCTGGCAAACAGAGGTTAGGGACACCATCCCTGTCCGTCCTGGCTAATAGCCATTGACCTATACTCCATGAAGTTATCTAGTTCTTTTGTGAACCCTTTTATAGTCACAACATGCTCTGACAAAGAGTTCCACAGGTTTACTGTGCGTTGTGTGAAAAAATACTTCCTTTTGTTTCTTTTAAACCGGCTGCCTATTAATTTCATATGGTGGCGCCTAGTTCTTGTGTTATGAGAAGGAATAAATAACGCTTCCTTATTTATTTTCTCCACATCAGTCACGATTTTATAGACCTCTATCATATCCCACCTTAATTGTCCCCTTTCCAAGCTGAAAAGTCGCAGTCTTATTATTCTCTCCTCATAAGGCAGCTGTTCTGATTCAAACATTTACATGCACACCAGCCCTGAACAGACCTCAGACAGGTCCAGAAAGCCATATACAGAGGGATATCCTAACTCAGCGGTCGGCAACCTATGGCACGCGTGCCAAAGACGGCATGCGAGCCAAATTTTAATGGCACGCTGGAGCCTGCCTGGACTCCAGCATGCCATTAAAAATCCTGCCCAGCCTCGCCTGCTCTCCTCTGCTCCCCCAGCGGGGGCAGGGAGCAGACGCATAGCCGTGTGCACGGGGTGGGCAAATGGCTCCACTCTCTCGGCACGGCAACTCGCGGGGTCTGTGCTCCGGGTCCAGAGCGCCGGCCGAGCACAGCAAGCTGCCAGCCCCTCCCCTGGAGCCCTGCCGCCGCATGCAGCGCTCTGGGGGTTGGAGCAGCACGCTCCCACGGGGCAGCGTGTCTGGGTCTGCATGGAGCCTCAAGGTAAAGGGCCCAGGGTTGGGGGGTTGAATAAGGGGTGGGGGCAGTCAGGGGACAGGGAGCAGGGTGGGTTGGATGGAGAGGTGGAGTCCGGGACAGGGGTCTCTGGAGGGGGTAGTCAGGGGGGGTTGGATGGGGCATGGGAGTCCTGGGGTTTGTGAGGGGGCTGGGGGGGATAGGGGTCAGGGCAGTCAGGGGACCGGGAGCAAGAAGGGTCTGGGGGGGTGGTTGTGGGGGGGCCTCTGGAAGGGGTGGTCAGGGGACAAGGAGCTGGGGGGGTTGTATGAGTTGGGAGTTCTGGGGGTCCTGTCAGGAGGCAGGCGTGTGGAGAAGGATTGGCGCAGGCAGGGAGTTGGGGGGGTTGGATAGGTCAGGAGTATATATTTAAGTATATAAGCTATATAAGTAGCCAGCCAGTCAGGCAGCAGCACAGACAGCTGCAGCAGCACAGGAGCCAGCAAACAGAGCTGTAAACAGGGGAGTTTCAGTGGGAGTTCTGTTGGAGGAGCAGGTTTGTGTAGTTTGTGGATTGTAGTGTGTAGTTTGTAGATTGTAGTGTGTAGTGTGTGGAGGCTGCTAGGGGCAGTGTGCTGGGAGAGCAGCAGAGCCCTGATTAGGGGGCGGGGCTTACCTGATTAGGGGTCCTATATAAGGAGCCAGCCGGTCAGGCAGCAGCACAGATAGCTGCACAGGAGCTAGCAAACAGAGCTGTAAACAGGGGAGTTTCAGTGGGAGGTTGCAGGGGAGACTAAGACAGAGGAACTGACAAGCAAGTCAAGGGATAGGGTGGTGGTCTGGTGCCTGCTGGGGGCTTGTGTTGTGTTGACTACCAGGCGTCAGGTGGGAAGGCCATGACTGATACAGAGGCAGCAGTGAAAGACACAATGAGGATGACTGGATGTGGAAGCTGCGGCATGTACATGTACATGCACCTGAAAAGAGCTTTGTCTGCATGAAGTGCCGCCTGATAGAGCTGATGGAAGAGAAGATCCGAGGACTGGAGATGCAGGTGGAAACTCTGGTTGAGTTCAGAAGGGGGTTTGAGCAGACGATGGAGCACAGACACGAGGGGGCTGAAGGGATAAGCTCAGATGTGCAGATGGAAGCAGGACCAAAGAATTCAGAGGAGAGACTGCTGGGGGAGGAAAGTAGACGGTGGAAGCATGTGACTAAGAGAACCAGGCAGAGGAAAAGACGGGCCAGTGAAGGAGAAATAGAACTCAGGAACAGGTTTGCAGAGTTGAAAAATGAAGAAGGGGCACAGCAGGTGGTCGCTGAAGGAGAGAGGGCAAGGAAAAAGAGAAGAACTGATAGTCCTGCAAGAGGAGGGGAGGAGTCAATGGAGGCAACACCAAATATGAGCCCCAGGAGGATTGCAAGGGGGAATGGCAATCGAGAGGACTTGCAGCCGGTGGGTGCGGGACATAGACCGGAGAAGCGCACTGTCACCAGGAAAAGGCAGGTCTACGTGATTGGAGACTCCTTACTGAGAAGAATAGACAGGCCTGTGACTAGAGCTGATCGGGAGAACAGAAGGGTGTGCTGTATGCCGGGTGCTAAGATACAGGATGTGGACCTGAGGCTGAAAGGATACTAGCGGGAGCGGGGAAGAATCCGTTGATTGTCCTTCATGTGGGAACGAATGATACGGCCAGATACTCTCTGGAATATATCAAGGGAGACTATGCCAGACTGGGGAAGACGCTTAAGGAAATCGAGGCTCAGGTGATCTTCAGTGGGATTCTGCCGGTTCCTAGAGAAGGGCGACAAAGGTGTGACAAGATTATGGCGATCAACAGATGGCTCAGGCAGTGCGGCTATAAGGAGGGCTTTGGGATGTACGGCCATTGGGAAGCATTTACGGACAAAGACTGTTCTCTCGGGATGGACTTCACCTGAGCAAGGAGGGAAATAGACTTCTAGGATGGAGGCTCGCCGACCTGATTAAGAGAGCTTTAAACTAGAAATTTGGGGGAGATGGTTGGGAGATGTTCGGGAGATCTCCACGCTGGAATTTAACCTTGAGAGGGAAGTAAACAAAGTAAGAGGGGATACAGCCGTGGACAGAAGAATTGGCATAAGGAGGAAGGGTAGTGTAGATAACAGACTAACAGGTGATGTTGGTGGTAGAATGTCTGTGCCTAACAGGGTACAGAATGTGAGTGAAGCCAAACGGCAAAAATTAAGATGTTTGTACACTAATGCGAGGAGCCTAGGCAACAAAATGGAGGAACTAGAGCTACTGGTGCAGGAAGTGAAACCAGATATTATAGGGATAATAGAAACGTGGAGGAGTAGTAGTCATGACTGGAGTACAGGTATTGAAGGCTATGTGCTGTTTAGGAAAGATAGAAATAAAGGCAAAGGTGGTGGAGTAGCATTGTACATCAATGAGGAGGTTAACTGTAAAGAAATAAGAAGTGATGGAATGGACAAGACAGAGTCTGTCTGGGCAAAAATCACACTGGGAAAGAAAGCTACTAGAGCCTCCCCCGAGATAGTGCTTGGGGTGTGCTACAGACTGCCGGGATCTGATTTGGATATGGATACAGACCTCTTTAATGTTTTTAAGGAAGTAAACACTAATGGGAAATGTGTGATCATGGGAGACTAACTTCCCAGATATAGACTGGAGGACAAGTGCTAGCAAGAATAGTAGGGCTCAGATTTTTCTGGATGTGATAGCTGATTGATTCCTTCACCAAGTAGTTGAAGAACTGACAAGAAGGGATGCCATTTTAGATATGGTTTTGGTGAGCAGTGAGGACCTCATAGAAGAAATGGTTGTAGGGGACAACCTTGGTTCGAGTGATCATGAGCTAATTCAGTTCAAACTAGATGGAAGGATAAACAAAAATAGCTCTGGGACTAGGGTTTTTTATTTTAAAAGGGCTAATTTTAAAGAATTAAGGAAATTAGTTAGGGAAGTGGATTGGACTGAAGAACTTGTGGATCTAAATGCAGAAGAGGCCTGGAATTACTTTAAGTCACAGCTGCAGAAACTATAGGAAGCCTGCATCCCAAGAAAGGGGAAAAAAAACATCGGCAGGAGTTGTAGACCAAGCTGGATGAGCAAGCATCTCAGAGAGGTGATTAAGAAAAAGCAGAAAGCCTACAAGGAGTGGAAGAAGGGTGGGATTAGCAAGGAAAGCTATCTTAGTGAGGTCAGAACATGTAGGGATAAAGTGACAGAGGCTAAAAGCCAAGTAGAGCTGAACCTTGCAAAGGGAATTAAAACCAATAGTAAAAGGTTCTATAGCCATATAAATAAGAAGAATACGAAGAAAGAAGAAGTGGGACCGCTACACACTGAGGATGGAAAGGAGGTTAAGGATAACCTAGGCATGGCCCAATATCTAAATAAGTACTTTGCCTCAGTCTTTAATAAGGCTAATGGGGAGCTTAGGGGTAATGGAAGGATGACAAACGGGAATGAGGATATGGAGGTGGATATTACCATGTCTGAGGTAGAAGCCATACTTGAACAGCTTAATGGGACAAAATCGGAGGGCCTGGACAATCTTCATCCGAGAATATTAAAGGAACTGGCGCATGAAATTGCAAGCCCGTTAGCGAGAATTTTTAATGAATCAGTAAACTCAGGGGTTGTACCGTACGACTGGAGAATTGCTAACGTAGTTCCTATCTTTAAGAAAGGGAGAAAGAGTGATCTGAGTAACTATAGGCCTGTTAGTTTGACATCTGTAGTATGTAAGGTCTTGGAAAAAATTTTGAAGGAGAAAGTAGTTAAGGACATTGAGGTCAATGGTAATTGGGACAAAGTACAACATGGTTTTACTAAAGGTAGATCGTGCCAAACCAACCTGATCTCCTTCTTTGAGAAGCTGACAGACTATTTAGACAAAGGAAATGCGGTAGACCTAATTTACCTTGATTTCAGTAAGGCATCTGACACGGTTCCACATGCGGAATTATTAGTCAAATTGGAAAAGATGGGGATCAATATGAGAATTGAAAGGTGGATAAGGAATTGGTTAAAGGGGAGACAGCAACGGGTCGTACTGAAGGGTGAACTGTCAGGCTGGAAGGAGGTTACTAGTGGAGTTCCTCAAGGATCGGTTCTGGGACCAATCTTATTTAACCTTTTTATTACTGACCTTGGCACAAAAAGCAGAAATGTGCTAATAAAGTTCACGGATGACACAAAGCTGGGGGGTATTGCTAACACAGAGAAGGACCAGGATATCATACAGGAAGATCTGGATGACCTTGTAAACTGGAGTAATAGTAATAGGATGAAATTTAATAGTGAAAAGTGAACGGTCATGCACTTAGGGATTAATGATAAGAACTTTAGATATAGATTGAGGATGCATCAGTTGGAAGCAACAGAGGAGGAGAAGGACCTTGGGGTATTGGTAGATCACAGGATGACTATGAGCCGCCAATGTGATATGGCCGTTAAAAAAGCTAATGCGGTTTTAGGATGCATCAGGCGAGGTATTTCCAGCAAAGATAAGGAGATGTTAGTACCGTTATATAAGGCACTGGTGAGACCCCACCTGGAATACTGTGTGCAGTTCTGGTCTCCCATGTTTAAGAAGGATGAATTCAAACTGGAACAGGTTCAGAGACGGGCTACTAGGATGATCCGAGGAATGGAAAACCTGTCATATGAAAGGAGACTCAAAGAGCTTGGCTTGTTTAGTCTAGCCAAAAGAAGGCTGAGGGGGATATGCTTGCTCTTTATAAATATATCAGAGGGATTAATATTAGGGAGGGAGAGGAATTATTTAAACTTAGTACCAATGTAGATACAAGAACAAATGGGTATAAACTGGACACTAGGAAGTTTAGATTTGAAATTAGATGAAGGTTTCTAACCATTAGAGGAGTGAAGTTCTGGAACAGCCTTCCACCGGAAGTAGTGGGGGCAAAAGACATATTTGGCTTTAAGATTAAGCTTGATAAGTTTATGGAAGGGATGGTATGATGGGAGAGCCTAATTTTGGCAATTGATCTTTGATTATCACCAGATAAGTATGCCCAGTGGTTGGTGATGGGATGTTGGATGGGATGGGATCTGAGTTACTGCAGAGAATTCTTTTCTGAGTGCTGGCTGGTGAGTCTTGCCCACATGCTCAGGGTTTAGCTGATCGCCATATTTGGGGTAGGGAAGGAATGTTCCTCCAGGGCAGATTGGTAGAGGCCCTGGAGGTTTTTCGCCTTCCCCTGCAGCGTGGGACATGGGTCACTTGCTGGTGGATTCTCTGCAGCTTGAGGTCTTCAAACCACAATTTGAAGACTTCAATAACTCAGGCATAGGTTAGGGGTTTGTTATAGAAGTGGATGGGTAGGGTTCTGTGGCCTGCTTTGTGCAGGGGATCGGACTAGATGATCACATTGGTCCCTTCTGACCCTAGAATCTATGAATCTATGAGTTCTGAGGGTCTTGTCAGGGCAGGGAGTGGTTGGATAGGGCATGGGAGTCCCAGGGGTCTGGCTGGGGATGGAGGTGTGGATAAGGGTCGGGCAGTCAGGGGACTGGTAGGGGATAGGGTCCAGTTCGAGGACAAGGACCAGGGAGGATTAGATAGGGGGTGGGGTCCTGGGGGGTAGCTGGAGGCAGGGGTCCCAGGACGGAGTAGTCAGGGGACAAGAAGGAGCGGGGTTGGGAGTTCTTAGGGGGGCAGTCACCCAGCCCTCTCCCCCTCACCCCCCTCATCATTCCCCCCCACACAACACTAGCCCTGACACCAGCACCCCCACCCATACCCAGCCCCCCCTCTGCCCTGACACCTACACTCCCTCACATACCCTGCCCCCAGCCCTGACTTCAGCCCTCTGGGTCCCGGCCCCGCACAGCCTGCTGCTGGTCTTGGGTTCTGGCTGACAGTCCCTTGCCAGCTGGGGTCCCGGCCGCAGGCCTTGCTCAGCCCTCTGCCAGCCTAGGTGAACAGAACTCCAGACCAGCAGCGAGCTGAGCAGACCGGCAGTGTAAGATCAACATTTTAATTTCATTTTAAATGAAGCTTCTTAAACATTTTGAAAACCTTGTTTATTTTACAATACAACACTAGTTTAGTTATATAATATATAGACTTATAGAGAGAGACCTTCTAAAAAACATTAAAATGTATTACCGGCACGCGAAACCTTAAATTAAAGTGAATAAATGAAGACTCGGTACAGCACTTCTGAAAGGTTGCCGACCCCTGTCCTAATTCCTGCATACAAAAAAAAAAAAATCAGATTTCTAGTTTGTCTGTCTAAAAATTACTCAAGTGTTCCTTAAACTCTTCGGTAAGATTGAACAGGTTGTTTCATAATTCAGAACATTATTACTTTGCTCAAATATTAGAACAAAGATTTTTAAGGGACGCACACGTTAAAATACAGGATGTTATTATTCAGAAGTTTTAAGTGGGGCAATAAATTTAGCCCATTGTTATGGTGTGTGTTTATTTTTACCAAATAAAGAAAATCTGGGCTCCATGTAGCATGTCATAACCAAGATTTATATGCAGCATGATTTCTGGATCATTTTTAAAAATATGCAAAATTTTCATCTTCTGGTGCAAGCCTCTCTTGCTTCTGAAAATTTAGTGACCTCCTCACTCTTACCTGACTCCTGCTCCCCAGCTCAGGGATGCTCAGTCCCTGCTCTTCCAAAATCTGATGCCTGTTTAAAGAGCACTGTAGAACAAGACAGGCCCCTACCTCTGGATGTGTCTCGACCCAATGACTGCATGCACACAACCCCACAGATTCCACAGCTGCCTGATCCCAAACCCCTAGTTGCTGGGGAAGTGGTAACAAGTAAATTGAGAACAAGAGAATAACATTTGGTTGATTTATGTGACAGAATGAGAATTTGTGGCACGTGAAGAGCAGGAATCCAGCTGCAACCAATCTGCACTTTAAAACAGATATACTACCAAAAGTTTGGTCAAAACCTCATCTCTACACAAGCCAAGAATATTGGCTATATACAGTGGAGAACTGCAGGGATCCTTCCATCAAAGCTGCAACTCTGTGGCTGTAGTAGCCGCCACTAACGCGGTGACACATACAGAAATGGGATGAGGAAAACAGCACCAGCTCATCCCTCCATGCACTGTGAAATGGGGCCTACATGAGTCCCTGTAGAGCTGTACTCAAGCAGGAGTTCCATAACTCCTACAGAGTTACCTCAAACTTTGCACTAGGTCTTCTGCATTCAGGGCCCTCTGGGTCCAGAGAGAGAAAGCAGGGTTGTCAGAATTACCTTTGGACAAGAAACTTCTTACAATAAAGGATGAAGTTAGAGTGGAGGTCTGTAAAGTACTCATTGGCATCTGTGCTTGTCAACAGAGATTGGAGACGCAATATTTTTACACAAGGAAACAAAACCACCATGGTCAACATGAGAAATATCATTCCTTATTAGAGCATTTTAATTTGCTGTGTGAGAAAAACTAGAGACTCCTTGCTATTTGTGATCAGCTTCACTTCTAATATTGGTCTACAAAAGTACATTACACCATAGAGCCCAGATCACCCTCCTTCTGGATACATTTTATAATGCATTGAATCAAACCAACTGGCTTAATAGACAAACTCACTCAATGTCCCATATCAACCCCTTTTGTTTTTCTATCTCAGGTCTTTGGGGGGGAGGGGAGGGGAGAGGGAGGAATTCCCCACAGGAAGGAATTCCCAAGTGCGCCTTTCTGATTTCAAAGGGTTTTTCTGAATTTGGGTGGTGGCAGCATCTACCCATCCAAGGTCAGAGAGAAGCTGTAATCTTGGGAGTTTAATACAAGCCTAGCATGGCCAGTATTAATTTTTAGAATCCTTGTGGGCCCCTACCTTCTGCACTCGAAGCCAGAGTGGGAAATCAGCCCTGACAGCCTCTGTGTCAGAACTGGTGGGAGGCCAAATAGCACCAGCACATTAACTGACAGAGCTGCATTGATGCCAACCCTACAGGTGTGCACAGGTGAGCCAGGATTGTCTTGACTGAACTAAGTCAAGCTTTATCCCCAGAATAGTTCCTCTGGTACATGCACCTGCCCTTGTCTACATTGAGGGTCAGCATTTGTGCAGCTAGATTCACAGATTGTTGAACTGGGGCTATCCCCTGAGTGCAGACAAGGATCCAGCAGTTTCTGGTTCTTTTAGCCATCATGTCAGCTAAACCCGGTGATCAATAATGGGCTCAGCCACAGGAGCCTAGCATACACAGCACGGATTTTCCAACAATCAGTACTTCAGAGTGGAGCCGCCAGAGCTTAATATCTCAGACTGATCCTTTTTGGGCACCCGGAGACAAAGCACAGGAGTTAAAGGTTTTCCTTACTTATTTGTTATTAAAAGAGAAAATTTATAGGTACTGTTTTTTGCCTTAACAATGTGGCAAGGAAGCCCTGAACACATCATTAACACTTGGCTAAAGGCTTTATCTAAGTTGAGACCACCACGGCAGCTTTCTTTACAGCTTATATTTCACACCTCAAGAGAGGTCTGAATACATGATTCTAATTATGTTCTTTCTCTGGGTATTTAAAACTTAATTTATAAACAAATATACTGTTTATCACATAATCAATGTGAGGAGTGCGGGGAGAGAGAAGACAGATTCACTGGAATATTACTTGTGAAAACTTGCTGGAAGTATCACATGGAATAGACAGAAATCTTGTCAAGTTAATAGTACCTTAATAGATGCGCCTGCAAAACGAGAAAGTTGTTTGATGTGCTGTCCCTGCTTGCCAATGATGGCTCCTACCGCCAAGGCTGGGATGAACAGATGAACAGTTTCAGACTCGGGCTGTTGCTGTGGAGGAGGAAAGAAATAATATGACATGAATGTTTTTGAACATTATGAATCAGATGACAGGAAAGAGGTAAGGAGCACACATGCATGGAAATGAGAGAAATCTTTGATGCCCTGTTAAATTTAAATGTTTAATGATGATCATGAAATCCAACTGTATATGAAAGAACAATTCAAGCCCAAGATGATTCTTTCAGTCTTAAAAAAAAAAAAGTTGTGATTTTAACATTTCTATTTTAAGACCATAACTGAGAGAATTTTTTTTTAAAGGGATGTTTCATTGTTGGCTATCAGTTCTACGTTGGTGTTTTTCCAGTTTATGACTGGGCAGATCAGACTCTTGCAAGTGTGCAAAACTAAATGGACTGAAGGTTAAATAAGTGAACTGGATTTCCTTTTTGTTTAATTTTGAAGGTAAATTACACTGACCTTGACACACAAATTGCATAACAAGCCTTAGAGTTACATACATTTTACAGCTTCCTTTGTGTAGGAGTGATCTGGAATGACAAATAACCAACTTTAAAAGTACTAATGAGACCTCATCTGTAAGATTATGTAACAGTTGGAGTCTTGGCAGCAGTCCCAAAACAGTAAATTAAATGCAAGATTAAGAGTTTCTAAATTAAATGCAAGGTTAAGAGTTTCTGGGTATGGCTACACTTGAAATTTCGGACGCTGCAGCAGCAGCGCTTTGAAGTGTGAGTGTGGTCGGAGCGCCAGCGCTGGGAGAGAGCTCTCCCAGCGCTGCACGTAAACCACATCCCTTACGGGTGTAGCTTGCAGCGCTGGGAGCCGTGCTCCCAGCGCTGCGGCACTGATTACACTGAGGCTTTACAGCGCTGTATCTTGCAGCGCTCAGGGGGGTGTTTTTTCACACCCCTGAGTGTGAAAGTTGCAGCGCTGTAAAGTGCCAGTGTAGCCAAGCCCTCTGAAATCGTAAGGACCATCCCATCTCACTACAGGATATCAGACATCAGCAACACATCTCAAAACACAACAGTTACAAAAGGTAACCGTTTTTTCTTCTTCAAGTGCTTACTCATGCTTACAATTCCATTCTAGGTGACTCACAAGCAGTGTCAATGGAGGTAGGCTCAGAGTTCATGGTCTTGCAGAACTGTTCTGCCAAAGTCAGCGTTGTCTTGAGCTTGCTGGGTAAGCACATAATGAGAGATGAATGTGTGGACAGAGGACCAGGTGGCAGCCCTACAGATCTCTTGGATTGGTACCTGTGCAGGAAGGCCGCGGACAATGCTTGTGCCCTAGTCGAGTGTGCCGTCACAATCGCCGGCGGAGGCACCTTCGCCAGCTCATAACAGTAATGGATGCAGGCTGTAATCCAAGATTAAATCCTCCTGGCTGACACTGGGTGACCTTTCATTCTGTCTGCCACCGCAATGAACTCAGATGACTTACAGACAGCTTTGTTCTATCTAAATAGAAGGCAAGTGCCCTTCTGACATCCAGGGTGTGTAGCCTGTGCTCCTCATCTGACGTTTGAGGCTTTGGAAAGAAGATGGGTAAGTATATGTCCTAGCCAGTATGAAACTACAAAATGACCTTGGGCAGAAACGGTGGGTGTGGTTACAACTGGACTTTATCCTTAAAGAAGACAACCATATAGGGCAGCTCCCAAGTGAGTGCCCTTATCTCGGACACTCTGTGGGCCGACATTACCGCAACCAGAAGAGAAGCAGGAGAGAACAGGAAGCTGGCAGCTTTATGAGCCTTGACAGCATGAGATTCAGGTCCCAGGGAGGGAAGGAATCCCAGACATGTGGGTAAAAACACTTCAGACCTATCAAAAACCGGGCTGTCACATCATGAGTGAAGATCAAACTGCCTTGGAACGGATGGTGGAAAGCCAAGATAGCAGCCAGGTGGACCTTAATCGATGACAGGGACAAACCTTGGAGTTTGAGGTGTAGCAGGTAACCCAGGATCTCCTTCTGTGAGCCCTGCTCCGCTCGGATACTCCGTTCTGAGGCCCAGCACATGAATCTTTTCCATTTGGCCAGGTAAGTCATTCTCGTGTAGGGTTTCCTGCTACCCAGCGAGACCTGCTGAATACGGGCTGAGCATTCCCGTTCGTCCACGTTCAGCCATGCAGTAGCCGTGCTGTCAAGTGCAACGCCTCCAAGTTTGGGTGCAGAAGGCTGTCATGGTTCTGGGGCAGCAGGTCCAGCCAGAGGAGAAGCTGCTGCAGAGCAGCTCCAGAATGGTTCAGCAATGTGCCGAATCACTGCTGGTGAGGTCACATGGGAACTGTTAGGATAATCTTCACCCTGTCCTGCTTGATCTTCACAAGGACCCTGTGAATTAACGGCACTGGTGGGAAGGCGTACCTCTGAACCCCCCCACAACCACAGGAGTAGAAAGACGTCTGATAGGGGATGCCTGTCCATCCCCCGGAACGAACAGAACACATGGCATTTCCTGTTCTGCTAGGATGCAAACAGGTTCAGCTGGGGTGTCCCCCACCTCTGGAAGATTATGCTGACCACCTCCAGATGGAGCGACCACTCGTGGCGAGATGAGAAGGTCCTGCTGAGGTGATCTACTAATACGTTCTTGGTTCCCGGCAGGTGTGTGGCTACCAGACGAATGGCATGCAGCACACAAAAATCCCAAAGCCTGAGAGTTTCTTGGCAAAGGGCTGACAACCTAGCTCTACCTGGCCTATTGATGTAATTCATTGTGGCTGTGGTGTCTGTCAGGATCTGCACCACCTTGCCCTTCAGGTGGGGCAAGAAAGCCTGGCAGGCCAGGCAAACCGCTCTGAGCTCCCTGTCGTTGATATGGAGGGCCAGATTGTCCTGCAGCTAATGGCCCTGGTTGCTTAGTTCACCCAGGTGGGCTCCCCTGCACAGCTCTGAAACATTGGAGACCAGGGTCAGCGACGGGGATGGGGCTGAGAAAGGAACTCCCTCAAACGCCGACCCAGGGTCCACCAACCAATTCAGGGACTCCTAGATATACTCTGGCACCCTGACTATCTGGTCTAGGTCATGCCTGTTCGGGATGTAGACCAAAGTCAGCCACACTTGCAGAGGTCGAAGATGTAGCTGGGCATGACTGACCATGTGCGTGCATGTGGCCCAAAAAATGCAGACAGGTGAGAGCCATGGTCTGAAAACGTGCTTCCAGAAGAAAGACTCTGGCTCATGTGGGGTCGAGAATTGCCCCAATGAACTCTATTCATTGCACCAACCTTAAGGTGGATTTTTTCTCATTTATTAACAGGCCCAGGTTGCAGAAGGTGGAACACACCAGATCAAGGCTCCTCTGCACTTGTTCCCGAGACTTGCCTTTGATGAGCCAGTCATCGAGATACAGGAAGACCTGGACCCTTCGACGTCTCACATAAGCAGCCACTGGCACCATACATTTTGTGAACACCCTTGGGGCCCATGAGATGCCACAGGGCAATGCTATGAATTGAAAAAGGTGTCCGCCCACTATTAAATGGAGGAAATGCCTGTGACCTTGGAATATAGAGATATAGAAACAAGCGTCCTTCAAGTCGACGGTCGCATACCAGACTCCTGGATCCAGGAAGGGGATGATGGAAGCCATGGAAACCATGTGAAACTTCAATTTCCTTAGAGACTTGTTGAGCCTCCTTTTGCTTTCAGGATTAGGAAGTAGTGGGAATAGAACCCCTTTCCTTTCATCTCCCAAGGAACTTCCTCCATAGCCCCTAGATGCAGGAGATCCTCGACCTCGACCTTGAACAAGGAGTTGCTTGTGAGAAGGGTTCCTGAAGAGGGATGGAGGGCTGAGGGGGGAAAGGAAATGGGTTGGAGGGGCAGCTGATTGCAGGATATAGCCATGAGATACTATGTCCAGCACCGAGCACTCCGAGGTGACCTGTGACCAGGACAAATGGTAGGGACGAGGATGGTCGAGGAAAGAATAAGGTGGATCCTGTGAGTTGACTGGGAGTGTTGCTCTCAAGCACACCTTCAAAATGATCACTTCTGGCCCCCAGGATGCTTTGCCAAGGTGGGCTGCATGGGTGAGCGGGAGGAGGAAGGGTGGTAGCGACTAAAGCTTGTGTCTCTATCCCTTCTCCTTGAAGACCCTTGACGAGGCTGCCAAGGCCTTGGTGATGGGGCAGCTAGAACTGCATCCTTGCAGACTGCAGCATATGCATACCCAGAAAACAAAGGGTGGCCCAAGTGTCCTTTTAATCCATGCAGCCTTGCATCCATCTGCTCTGCAAAGTCCATTCCCATCAAATGGGAGGTCCTGAATGGAGGTCTGCGTCTCTTGGGATAGGCCTAGGGTGACCAGACGTCCCGATTTTATCGGGACTGTCCTGATATTTGCTTGTTTGTCCCACATCCCGACCAATGTTAGGTCGGGACACTGGACAAACAAGAAAAGGCTCCGGAGCCCGGAAGGACTTGCGCCCTCCCCTGCCCCCTGCTTCCCCCATTGGATCCCTCCCCAAATCCCCGCCCCCAAAGCTCCCTCCCCAAATCCCTGCCTCTTGCCAAGCATGCCATGCCCAAGAGACGCAGGGAAGCGCGGGGTCAGGGTGAGTGTGAGTCCGGCCTGGCCCTGAGCAGGCAGGACTCGGGAGAGATGGGGGGAGGCCCGCGGGGCCAGGCGGCAACTGTTCTCCCCACCTGGGCAGTGGGACTCGGGAGCAGCCGCTGCTGCACCTCCCATTGCCGCGGGAGGAGGAAGTGGCCAAGCACGTGGCGCTCGGCGGCTGCGGTTTTGGAGCCTGGGCCCGAACCCACTGTGGGGACCCAGCAGCGCGCATGTTGCGCCCAGCCCTAGCCAGTCGCGTCTGGGCTGGCTGCCCAGCTGATGCAATCCCGCGGCAGAGGCATCGGCAGTCCAGCCCCGTTCGTTCCCCTGCGAGACCCGAGCGGGATGAGGGGGCTGGGGCCTGCTGCTCCCACTCCGGGGCCGCTCGCAGGATTGCACCAGCTGGACAGCCAGCCCAGACGCGACTGGCCAGGGGCTGGCCGTGCGCAGCATGCACGCTGGGTCCCCGCAGCAGGCCCGGGCTCGGTGAGTTCGTGGGTGCCAGAGCCGCAGACGCCGAGCTTGGCCAGCGGTCACTTCGTTCCCCCATGGCAGTGGGAGCTGCAGCAGCAGCTGCTCCCGAGTCCCGCTGCCCAGGAGGGGAGAACAGCCGTAGCCTAGTCCCGCAGGCCACCCCCTACTCTCCCTCCAGGTACTATGCCCGAGTCCTGCCTGCTTGGGGTCAGGCCGGACTCACACTCACCCCGGCCCCGCGCTCCCCTGAGTCTCCCAGGCCTCCCTCCAGCGCTTGCGGAGGGAGGAGGAATTGGGGGTGGGGGATTTTTTTTTTTTTTTAAACACTCTACTGCCTTTTTTTTCCCCTCTGCCCTCTCCCCGGTCCCCCGCATCCCAATATTTGACCTGGGTAATCTGGTCACCCTAGATAAGCCAGTGGTCTGAAGCCAAGAGCTAAACCTCGACGGAGGGACTCCTTGAACTTACGGTGGGATTTCAAAAGTTAAAGTTATAGCTGACCAAAAGTGCCTGGTGGTTCACCCCCAGAATTGTAGGCTGGCTGTTAAATAAATTTTTATCCTGAAAGGTACAGTCTTTTGGCCTTTTTATATTTGGGAGTTGAACTGGCCTGCACTGCTTGTCCTTGTTGGCCACAGAGATGACCAGTGAGCCTCGATGTGGGTGGATATAAAGGTACTCCAACCCCTTGGCCAGGACGAAGTACTTCTTTTCGGCCCTTTTGGAGGTGGAAGGGATGGACGACGGGGTTTGCCAGAGGGCCTTAATAATTTTCAGGACCCTGTCATGCAATGGTACTGCAATACGGGCGGGGTAGGGCTAGAGAACACACTGAACAAGATGTCCACCTGCTCAGCCAGCTCCTCCATCTCAAGGCCCAAGTTCTCAGCCACTTGTTGAAGCAAGGCCTGGTGTTCCTTAAAATCGTCTGGCAGGCTGACTCTCGACGATCCCAGAACTGCCTTGTCTGGGGATGAGGACAACTGTACGGTGGGGTTGGTGGGGAGAGGACCCAGGGCATCAACCCCCGTGGGGGAGTGGGGATTTTGGAGTGGGCTCCTCTATTCCAACCTCTGAGCATGCTTCATGCACCAAGCCCGAGGCGCCGGCAAATGAGCGGCGTGAAGGTGGCATCATCACCACCAGCACTGGCCATGCTGCCAAGGCAGCAGCATGGATGCTGACAGCCTCAGGTGCCCAATCGTGGCGATGGAGTATCGGCAAGGGGCTAAATTGCCCTGCCATGCTGGAGGAATCCTCTGTTGGTGACCATGTTGGGGCCACTGCCGCCTATGTCCTCCTGCTAACTGTCACTGATGGAGACCAGTGCTTGGAGGGGGATCAGTGCCGGGCCTGGAGGGGACCAGTACTGCAATGGGAAGCACCCCTACAGGGCAGGTGACAGAGATCTGCGCCAAGAGGATGACAGGCCAGAGGGTGAATGGTGCTGGTGGTACAGAGACCAGTGCCTCCCCCTAGTGATCCGTGTCGAGATGGCAGGGACTCTGAACATGGTGCCGGTGAGAGTGAACCCAAGAGGGCCTGGGCTGCGACGTTGGAGATCTGTGATGTGGAGATGGACAGCGCGGCTTTGGCTCGGGGGATCAGCAGCGCTCCACTGCCCCTGGGGAGTCTTAGTAGCTGGCTTGCCCTCATAGAGAGCCTTTGCCACCTCCTGCAGCATGCGTAGTGCCAGCGGCACAGGTGGAGGCCTCTGCTCTCTCAGCAATAGGGAAACTTGGGAAGGCGTCAATGTCGCCACAAATTTGGGTCCCCTGCCACTCCCAGGAGTCAGTGGTGGATCCTTTAAGGGGCTAGGGGTCCGCGTGGCTCTGGAGCACCTGGGAAGCCTGAACTGGGTCATTTGCTCGATGGCCCATGGCCTTTCTTGTCCAGTGCCAGGGAGCCATGCTTTTTTGTTTTCTTTCTGGGAACTGGTGATGGGGAGCAGTGCCAGGAGGAGCTTGGTGGAGGGGACCGAGGCAGTAGGAGTCAAATCTTGGCGGGACGACTCAGAAGCCGGACAGAAGGCAGCCTCCATAAGGAGAGTCCTCAAACGAATATTTGGCTCTTTCTGAGTTCCAGGACAAAATTTTTTTTGCAGATACGACAGTTGTCTTCACATATGATGCCCCCAAGCACTTGAGGCAGCTGCTGGGGGGTCACTTACAGGCATAGGCCTGTTACAGTCTGCACAGGGCTTAAACCTCAGAGATCAGGGCATGCCGTACCTGAGGCGAAGTCCCCACTGGGACTCTAACTTCTAACTACACTTAATTACTTGACACTAACTACTGTAAACAACTATTTACAAGGCCCTAAGGCTCAAAGTCAGAAGAGACGAAACCAGTAGCCCTTGCTATGCAAAGAAAGGTGCTTCGACTAACCACCATGGGTGCTACGAAGGAACTGAGAGGGGGTAGGGCCAGCGGTGCCTGATATATTGATGCATAAGCATGGCACTCAAGGGGGCACCACAGCCAACCAAGGCAAAAATCTCTGACGACCACACGTGTGGGCATGCGCATACTTAGAATGGAATCAACATGACCAAGCACTCAAAGAACATGCTTGTTTCAAGTTTTTCTTTTCCATTGTTGATAAAACACAAGCCAACTATAATCTGGGGGTGGAAAAGAGACACTCTTCTAGACCGGCTCTAAGGACCAGGTAAAGAGTATAAAAATAGACATATTTAGAATGAAAATAAACTCTGCCAGTTGTTTCCGATAACTATGACATATAACTTAACATGTTTTTCTTCACGGGCACATGGGTAACTGGAATTTTAAATCCCTTATTTCAATTTAAATTAGCAGTAAGATAACTACATGTTAAATCACTTACAGGAAATAGAATGCCCTCTTTCAATATCACATCAGATCCCATGAAAGATCTCATGGTAATGCCATTCACTCATCATTAATCCTTCCAGTAATTAGAAAAGTAACTTGGAGTCACTGATGTAACTATTCATCTGATCTCTCTTTGGTGAAGATGGGTAGTTCTGAAGCAGTATCAATTTGTGGAAAGAAATCAGCATTTTTAGTTCTATTCCTGTAAAGCAGTGGTTCTCAACCTTTCCAGACTATTGTACCCCTTTTAGGAGTCTGATTTGTCTCGTATACCCCTGTTTCATTTCACTTAAAAACTACTTGCTTACAAAATCTGACATAAAAATACAAAAAATTGTCACAGCAGACTATTATAAATTGCTTACTTTCTCATTTTACCATATAATTATAAAATAAATCAATTGGAATATAAATATTGTACTTACATTTCAGTGTATAGTATATAGAGCACTATAAACAAGTAATCGTGTGTAAGAAATTTTAGTTTTTACTGAATTCGCTAGATTTTTTTTATGTAGCCTGTTGTAAAACTAAGCAAATATCTAGGTGAGTTAATGTACCCCCTGAAAGAGCTCTGCATACCCCTGGTTGAGAACCACTGCTATAAAAGTACTACATGAAATGGACCCAGTTTAGAAGCAATTCTTTCTTTCCAACCCAAATGGCACACTTCTTATCCTCACTATATTTCATCTCAACTACTGCCTTCTCCAATTTTCTGGTCTCTTTGAATACCAATCTGCCCCCACTCCAATCCATCCAAAATGTCACTGCCAAAATAATCTCTCCCACGAGTTAAGTTGTTTCAACAACTCGCCTCCAGCACTTCTTTGAGTGATCTAATTAGCTCTGCATCGTGGTTCAAATCAAACGCAAACTTCTTGACGTTGCTTTAAAGGCCTTCCATCATGCATGCAGCCCCTACTTACATCTCCAATCTGATCTCCTAAATATTTCCCTCACCCTCCCTGCCTTGCCAGTGATACCAACTTTAGTCCCTTCTTTAATAAGCATTTCCATGCCCTCCTCGTCACATTGCCCCATGTCTGCACAACTGTTCCTCCTCAAACGTGTTTGCCAAACTACTTCTCTGCTAAATCCAGTTCACTACTAAAACCTCACTTCTGTCATCTCACTTATAAGTGAAGGATGGGCAACAAAATGAACCAAGGTAAATGAATGATCATGATAACTACATGCCTTATCTCTAGCTTGCTTGCTAGCATATATATACCTGCCCCTGGATATTTCCACCACATGCATCTGAAGAAGTGGGTATTCACCCACGAAAGCTCATGCTCCAAAATGTCTGTTAGTCTATAAGGTACCACAGGATTCTTTGCTGCTTTTACAGATCCAGATTAACACGGCTACCCCTCTGATACATGCCTTACTGAGTAACAGTGTCGTATATCACTCTTGTCCTTCCTCTCCTCCCTCCCTATTCATATCTGTTTACAACCCTCACTCATCTCATGTTAAATTTAGATTGCAAACTTTTCAAAGCAGGAACCAGTTTACTAGTTTTGTGAGGTGCCCTAGAATATATAAGGGTGCTTGACGAATAATAATAGAATCTAGGGGAGGAGAAACAGACATCTGTAATGAGTGATCTAATTTATCAGTGTTTTTCAAATTCCACTCTGCAGTTATATAAAAGATATCTTACCATCAGGTATCATATTTGAGAGAAGCATTTCCATTTAATTTCTTCTAACCAGTCATTTTAGTCTACAACATAAATAAATTAAGAAGTTGTTTGGTGCGGGATGGGGAGGGTTGTTTTGTTTCTTTTAAGCACAGATGTCAAAATGATGGGGGTTTTCTTGCTCCCCTTGCAAGGTCTGACCGTAAGGCAAACAAGACAGGGGAACATCAGAGTCAAACTGAATTTTTACTGCTTCCCCACATCAACTATCCTTGTACTGATGGGAAGAATGTCCTCCACTGGAAATGCATGAGCACATAGTATGATGACTAAGCCACCCAACATCATTACCTGTGCAAATTACTGGAATTTTTGGACAATCTTTCAAACTAGGCATTTAATCATCATTCAGTTTCATCAGTGCCATACCACTTAGTCATGCTGTTTTTCAGAACTCTCTAGCCTCGAGATGGCATCACAATTAAATTCCTAGTCTTACAAATATACCATGAAAACTAAATTCAGTGAAATCATTCTCCACTGTATGCAGTCTAAGATTCAGTGTTCCCGCCCTTCTTAACTAAAAGGCCAGAATAGCTTTGTGTCTTCTTCTGAATGCTACCCATCGTTAGCCATCTGCCCATATTTCACTGTTATGTATAGATATAGTTACAGTGTGATGTATAATAATGAAAATAAAAAAACCCTGACTCAGTTCTGAGCACACAGACTGGACAATTGCTGGGTAACTGAACCCACACTGTACAGTGCTTGGAGGTGAGAGCTCTGTATGTCAGTATCTCTGTGTTCTCATGGTACATCTTGAAGTAAATTAACTACTGTATTTCATGCAACAAGTTCTCACAGAATTTTAAACCTTCATCTGAATAGCCTATTGTGAAAATGTGATAAATAAAATAATAAATTAATAAAACTCTCCATTACACAATTTCTCCTGCATACCTCCCCTCCCCACCAAGATGTCTCACATACCTCCATGGGCACACATTCCACAGTTTGGGAATCCCTGATCTAGTCTGACCTCCGGCACGCTGCAGGCCACAGAACCTCACCCATTCATTCCTGTAATGGACCCATCAACTCTGGCTGAGTTACTGAAGTCCTCAAATCGCGATTTCAAGACTTCAAATTACAGAGAATCCACCATTTACTCTAGTTTAAACCTGCAAGTGACCCATGCCCCATGCTACAGAGGAGGGTGAAAAACCCTCAAGGTCTCTGACCCGAGGGAAAATTCCTTCCCAACTCCAAATACGGTGATCAGTTAGACCCACAGAACATTGGCAAGACCCAGCAGCCAGACACCTTGGAAAGAATTCTCTGTAGTAACTCAGAGTTCTCCCCATTTAGTGTCCCATCACCAGTTGTTGGAAATAATTGCTGCTAGCAGTGACAGATCGGTTACATACCATTGTAGGCGGTCTCATCATACCATCGCCTCCATTAACTTATCAGGTCATCTTGAAGCCAGTTAGGTTCTTTTTTTGCCCCTACTACTCCCCTTGGAACGCTGTTCCAGAACTTCACTCCCCTGATCATTAGAAATCTTCATCTAATTTCAAGCCTAAACTTGTTGATGGCCCATTAATATCCATTTGTTCGTGTGTCCACACTGGTACTTAACCTCTAAATCACTCCTCTCCCTCTCCTGGTATTTATCCCCTTGATGTATTTCTAGAGAGCTATTATATCTCCCATCTGCCCTCTTTTGGTTAGGCAAACAAGACAAGCTCTTTCAGTCTCCTCTCATAAGACAGGTTTTCCATTCCTCAGATCATCTTAGTAGCCCTTCTCTGCACCTGCTCCAGCTTGAGTTCATTTTTCTTAAACATGGGAGACCAGAAATTGCACACAGCATTCCAGATAAGGTCTCACCAGTGCCTTATATAATGGTACTAATACTTCCCTGTCTCTACTGGAAAAGCCTTGCCTGATGCAACCCAGGACTACATTAGCCTTTTTCACATCTGCATCACGCTGACAGCTCATAGTCATCCTGTGATCAACCAATATACCCAGGTCCTCCTCCTCCTCTGTCACTTCCAACTGATACATCCCCAATTTATAGCAAAAATACTTGTTGTTAGTCCCAAAATGCAATTCTTGTTGTGTAGGCCTTGCCATACACCAAGCCACAGATCACTTTAAGGAGAACAGATGAGACAGAAGAATTGGACTCCTCAGCCACTTAAAAACTCACCAATGAACCCCCTTGGCAGACATCATCCTCACATCGAGGGATAGCTGAAGACGATTGGTCTACCAAACACAGAAATATGGATGGGAAGAGGAGTAATCACCACCTCCCCTAAAAATCTAGTAGGGGTAGTAGTGAACCGCCCCCATGAAGACCTCAAAAGTGAGAAGGCTCTAAGAAGTGTAGAACTGAGGACCAGGCAAGAAGGAAACTGGGGAAAACCGGAGAAGATATTGTGAAAATAGAGAAGGCAGGTGGTGGGAGGAGACACACAAAAGCCATAAGAACTGGTCAGATTCCCTGCAAATGTAAGAGAGCAGGACATGGTTCTGATTTGGAATTTTGTCAGATTTGTGTATATATAAGATGCAGTTTCATTTCCTCCCTCCTCTTCCAAATGTGCTGCATCATTATCTGCTCCTGAGGTGACTGAGGTGAGGTTCAGCTGTCACAACTTTCTCAGTCACATGTAGAGTTCTAGCAGCCACCCATCTCTGAATCGGAAGCATGACTTTTTTTTTTTTTGCCATTTCTGTTCCTCTTACTAACTTCAGCATTTCACTGTTACTCACAACCTTGTTGTGAAACCTCCCAGAGATATTGGTGTGAAGAATTTTTATTTACCGTATCTCCTCTCAATACTGGTGCAGTCTATTACAACATTCAGGTTACAATTTATATATCTTTTAAGACCCAATCTTGCAACTACTGAAGTATATGGGATTTTTGCCATACTGCCAAGGGTAAGGAATTGGACTTTCTCTGTGTTCTACCTCTGTTACGTATCTCCACTATATGGTTTATTTACCCTACATGTGCTGGAGCACAGTTATCTTAGGATGAGGCATCTATTTCAAAATCACCAGGTCACGTTACTCACTCCCAACTAAGGTCAGTTTTTAGTTATGAGGAAAATAGTTCGAAACTATTTTAAGACTGCCTGAAACAGTCCCATCCAATGTGTTTGGCTCCAACCTAGCATACTATTTTAAAAAAAATATACAGAGCAAATCCACTTAATGGAACAGAATCTGTGTGCAATAGGCACTATATTAAAAAGCTCTTTTCTGCCATTTCCCTTCCCCCACAATCACAATCACCTCCACTAAGGCAAAGCAGATTTATATTTTTCAACATAAGTGACTCACTTGGTCTTCTGAATGCTCTAACTTCATCAGAAACTGAACTGTTTTATTCAACCCCTACCAGACCCAAAACCAAAATTTAAACCACACTTTTTCAACACGCTTTGAAGAATTACACTGGCCTACAGCTATAGTAAATATTTTTATTTATTTAGTAATAAAAGTTTGCAGCAAGGGGAAACTAACATTAAGCCTAGTATCCTGGAAGACATTCCGGTAAGAGTTAATGCATTTATACAAAATAAGATTTTGACATTGGTTAAAAGAGTCCGAGTTTAGCCCCCACCATGCACATTTAACATTAAAACCTTCATTGGAAACAAGAGGCTCATTAAGAAAAGCTTATTTAAGATTTTGCTACAAAGGCTCAGTGTACCATACACTGAGTTTTATAACCTCCTTGTAAATACCTCCTGGGTCACCACTTACTATATTAGATAAAATGATGAAGCCAATGGAGACTAACAAGCTAGAACCCAAGTCAGCTGTTTCCCAGCTTTCTAGTTTATAAATAACTGATTTATGTTTATCCTCCAATTCTAAAATTATCTGCTAGTATTCTGTAATTTCAGGGTAAGGACCGAAGGCATAAAACTGATTTCAATGCTGAATGCTGTCAAGAAAAAAATTAAAGTAAGGATGCTGTTCACCTCTAACTTCAACTGCAGAGAAGCTCCACCCTGGAGACAAAATCTTAGGGTATGTCTACACTACGAAATTAGGTCAAATTTATAGAAGTCAGTTTTTTAGAAATTGTTTTTATACAGTCGATTGTGTCCCCCGCCCCACAAAATGCTCTAAGTGCATTAAGTCGGCGATGTGCGTCCATAGTACTGAGGCTAACACTGACTTCTGGAGTGTTGCACTGTGGGTAGCTGTGGGTAACTATCCCACAGTTTCTGCAGTCTCTGTTGCCCACTGGAATTCTGGGTTGAGACCCCAATGCCTGATGGGGCAAAACAGTGTCACGGGTGGTTCTGGGTACATGTCGTCAGGCCCCCCTCTCCCTCCCTCCGTGAAAGCAATGACAGACAATCATTTTGTGCCTTTTTTCCTGGGTTACCTGAGCAGGCGCCATACCACGGCAAGCATGGAGCCCACTCAGCTCACCGTCACCGTACGTTTCCTGAGTGCTGACAGACTTGCGACCGCACTGCTACACAGCAGCAGCTCACTGCTTTTTGGCAGCAGATGGTGCGTTATGATTGATAGCCATCGTTGTCGTATTCCTGGGTGCTCTTTTAGCCGACCTCGGTGAGGTCGGTTGGGGCGCCTGGGCAGACATGGGAGTGACTCAGCCAGGTCATTCCCATCTTCTGGAAAGCACTCAGAAGGAGATGATGGCTAGCAGTCGTACTGCAGCATCTTCTGCCAAGCACACAGGAGATGACGATGGCTAGCAGTCGAACTGCACCGTCTGCTGCCAGCCTAAGATGTACAAGACAGATAGATCAAAACAAGAAATTGACCTGATTTGTTTTGTGAAATCAACGACCTGCAAACCCAGGGTTTTGAGTTCAATCCTTGAGGGGGCCATTCTGTGTGACAGTTGTCTGTGTTTCTCCTTGTTGCAAAGCCACTCCTTTCGTTGATTTTAATTCCCTGTAAGCCATGTCGTCAGTCGCCCCTCCCTCCTTCAGAGCAATGACAGACAATTGTTTCACACAAAATCAGGCGAGGAGGCGACAGCAGCGCAGTGATGAGAGGGACATGGTGATACACTTCTCACAAAGTACGGACCAGGCAATGTGCCCCGGCAATGTGCACATCATGCTGATGAGCTCTGCAAACATGCTGGCCAAACAGGAAATGAAATTCAAAAGTTTGCGGGCCTTTTTCTATCTACCTGGCCAGTGGATCTGAGTTGAGAGCGCTGTCCAGAACGGTCACAATGGAGCTCCAAGAGGCCAATATTGTCGAATTGTATCCGCACTATCCCAAATTCAACCAGGCAAGGCCGATTTCAGCACTAATCCCCTCAACAGAGGTGGAGTAAAGAAATCAATTTAAAGAGCCCTTTAAGTCGAAAAAAGGGATTCATTGTGTGGACGGGTCCAGGGTTAAATCGAGGTAACGCTGCTAAATTCGACCTAAAGTCGTAGTATAGACCAGGCCTTAGTGTCCATCCCTATCTGATAGGAGAGTCCAGGAGACGGGGGGAATAGGATTCTTAGTGGCACTCAGACGTCCCTAAAACTTGGCAGTGTTCCTATTGGAGTTAAGTGAAGTACATTTCAGCATGGTACTGGGCTCTCCTAGATGAGATGTCCTTTAAGACTGTAATGCCTATAAAGACAACGCCTCCCACCACACTGACCCACATATTCCATGTCTGAGATCACCACATGGATGAAAACCGCTGGCTTGCTCTTAACTCATGTAATATAGATGTAATGCTTTTAGGAGCAGGGAAACACTCAAGGAGTTATTTGTGACATGAACTTTGTCATCCATTGAGAGAAGCTACTCTCCAGTCACTCAGATGGTACAGAGTTTGTGTGTTTTAAGGATGACCCATGGGTTCTGGACACACAGGGAACACACCAAAGATTAGAAACGCTTTTTTCCACAATCTAGTTATTGTAATCCATCCAGCCAATGAGCACACAATTCACCTCCAGGTTAGACTATTGTAACTTAACACCTGGCACTGAAAGATACATTGAGACCTACTTGAATATTATACAGCAGCCAGTTTTAAGAAAAGGGGTAAATCACACCAGTGTTCTACTCACTCCACTGCCTCAGTTTGACTCCAGATCTTGGCCCTAAGCTTTAAAGCCATTAATGGACAAGAGCCTGATTATCTTAAGAAGCATCCTCTATTGCTGCAAACCACTAAGAGACTTGTACCCATCAGGAATGCTGCTAATAGAGCTCAAAGTGTAAATCTCAGAAGCGGAGGAGGAATAGTCACAGAATCATAGAACCGTAGCGTTAGACCCCTCCATGCGGAGGCAGGGCTGAATAAACCTAGACCATCCCTGACAGGTGTTTGTCTAACCTGTTCTTAACCTCCCACGATGGGAATTCCACACCTCCTTTGGTAACCTATCCCAGTACTTAACCACCCTTCAAGCTACACAATTTTTCCTAATATCTAACCTAAACCTTCCTTGCTGCAGATTACTTCTTGCCTTACCTTTAGTGGACATAGAGAATGACTGATCATTATCCTCTTAAGAGGCGCCCTGAAGTCCCCTCTCAGTCTTCTTTTCTGAATATTAGACATGCAGTTTTTTTAAACCATTTCTCATAGGTCAGGTTTTCTAAACCAGTGGTTCTCAACCAGGGGTCAGGGGCTGCAAGCAGGTTTCAGGAGATCCTCCAATCAGGACCAGTGTTAGACTTGCTGGGGCCTATGGCAGAAAGCCTAAGCCCTAGGCCCCGCCACCTGGGGCTGAAGCAGAAACCTGAACAACTTAGCTTCACGGGATGTCCTGTGGTGTGGGGCCGCGGGCAAGTGCCCTGTTTGCTACTCCCTAATGCCGGCCCTGGCTTTTATATGCAGAACACACTTGTTGCGGCACATATGGGGCCATGGAGTTCTTAGGGGGAGGGCCTCAAAGAAGTGTTGAGAACCCCTGTTTTAAAATTTTTATCATTTTTGTTGCTCTTCTCTGGACTCTCTGCATATTTCCTAGAGTGTGGCATCCAGAACTGGATACAATACTCCAGCTGAGGCCTCACCAATGCCGAACAGAGTGGAACAACTGCCTTGTGTCTTACATACAACACTCCTGTCAATACCAAGAATGATATTTGCTTTATCTGCAACTGTATCACATAGTTGTTCATATTCAATACGTGATCCACTATACTCTCCAGATTCTTTTCAATAGTACCACTGCCTAGCTAGTTAATCCCCATTTTATAGTTGTGCATTTGATTTTTCCTTTGTAAATGTAGCAATTTGCATTTGACTTTATTGAACTTCATCTTGTTGATTTCAGGCCAAGGCTTTGTCTGCACTACAGACCTTACAGTGCTACAGCTGTATGGCTGCAGCTGTGTTGCGTAAGGTCCCCCAGGGAGTCGCTCTATGCCGGCTCTCTCGCCAGCATAATTAACCCGCCCCTAACAAGCAGTGGTAGCTATGTCGGCAGGAGACCAACTCCTGCTGACATAGCGTTGTCCACACTGGGGCTTTTGTCGGTTGTAGGGACTGGGAGGAGAGGAGAGGAAGAGTGGGTGTTTTTTCACACCACTGACTGACAAAAGTGCTAGTGTAGTGTAGACAAAGCCCAATTCTACAATTTTTCAAAGTCCTTTTGAATTCCAGTAGCATCCTCCACAGTGTTCGCAACTCCACCCAGCTTGGTATCATCCACAAATTTTATAAGTATACTCTCTACTACATAATCTAAGTCATTAATCAAATACTAAATACAGCAGAACCTCAGTTACAAACACTTCAGGAATGGAGGTTGTTCATAACTTTGAAATTTTTGTAACTCTGAACAAAATGTTCTGGTTCTTCTTTCAAAAGTTTGCAACTGAACATTGACTTAGTACAGCTTTGAAACTTTATTACACCAAAAACAATCTGCTGCTTTTAACCGTCTTAATTTAAATAAAACAAGCACAGAAACAGTTTCATTACCTTGTAAAAAAATTTTTTTAAAACTTGTCTTTTTTTTTAAGCATACTTCTGGTTCTAAATGAGGTGTATGGTTCATTGGTCAGTTTGTAACTCTAAGGTTCTACTTTAGTACCAAACCTAGGAGAGATCACTGAAGACTCCACTAAATAGATTCTCCTAGTTTGACAGTGAACCATTTATAACTACTCTGAATACACAGTATCTAAGGGGTAGCCGTGTTAGTCTGGATCAGTAAAAAGTGACAAAGAGTCCTGCGGCACCTTATAGACTAACAGAAGTATTGGAGCATAAGCTTCTATGGGTGAATATTCACCCATAGAAGCTTATGCTCCAATACTTCTGTTAGTCTATAAGGTGCCACAGGACTCTTTGTCGCTTTCTGAGTACACAGTCTTTCAACCAGTAGTGCATCCACCTTTTAGTAATTTCATCTAGACTTGCCCCAAGTTTGCTTATGAGAATGTCACGTGGAACAGTGTCAAAAGCCTTACTGAAAAATCAAGATATATCACAATTAATGTTTCCCCCTCTATCTACTAGGCCAGTAACAATGCCAAAGAAGGACATTAGCTTGGTTTTGCATGATCATTCCTGCCAAATCTATATTGGCTATTATTTATCACTCTTATCCTCTAGATGCCTATAAACTGACTGTTTAAAAATTTGTTCCAGTATCTTTCCAGGTATCAAAGTTAGGCTAACTGGTCTATAATTACCCAGGTCCTCTTTGTTTCCCTTTTTAAAAGATAGGTATTATGTTTGGCCTTCTCTAGTTCTCTGGGACCACACCTGCCCTCCATGAGTTCTCAAAGATAACTGATAGTAGTTCTGAGACTGCTTCAGCTAGTTCCTTAAGTATTCTGACAATCCTGAAATAAGGAATTCCAAACAGAAACAAGCCAGTTTTCAGAAAATGACAAATCCCATGTTTTCACAAAAGCAAACATTCAGCAATGAAGACAAAGAACCACCTGTTATTTTTTAATTTTGGACAGATGACAAAAAGAAAGAGGTGAGAGGAGAATCATCAAGGTAACAGTGAGTCATGGAGTGGGATGAACCAGGTCTATTATGAACAAATTCAATAAGTTCATGAAGTTGTATTTAGTGCTTAAATACTGTGTCGATGGCCACAACAGAAATGCCACAGACAATTCTAGACACAATTTCTTTGTATTTAAAATTTGTGGTAGCATACAAGCAAGCTGAATGTGTCCCTTGGGCTCTTGGCAAGTTGCCCATGAAGTTCTTCCTTTATAGAATCTGAGTATCCACAAATTCTGGTCTGTAATTGCTCGCCACTTCCTTAGAAGCAGCCGAGTTAAGAACCAAGTTCTGATCAATCTCTGGAAACATCCCCAAAGGTCAATTGTTTCACCAAGTTTTAAAATAGCAAAAATGTTTCCTTAGAAAGTTAGGGCCAACTCCGAAGTATTGCATCAGTATCTGCACCAAGTGGGATATGACAGGGTTTAATTCCTGGTTTCTGGCTGCAATCCAGAAGGGACTGAGTGCACACTAGAGGCAATCACTGGTCAGCTTAAAAAACAGTGTTCATAGGCTCCAAGGAGTGGATTCCGTCTAGTCCTTAGCTTAGAGGATGCTGAAGCTGGCAGTTATAGAGTGGATCAGGATTTCGGGGAACTTCAGGAAAATGAATTTTATTCCAGTTAAGTTTTTTCCCTTTCATAAAGTTTATTAGATATAATTAAATCTAAAAAATTCCATTTCTTGATCCAGAGTAAGAGAGCCTCAAACAGAACTTTGAGCAAACTGGTTCAAAGTTGCATTGAGGAAGGCATAATTATTTTTGTTTAAAAATAGTCAGGATCTATGTTTAGTCAGTGATGCCTAGAAGCATTGTAGCAGCCTTAAAACTGTTGAAAGCAGCTACCAAGAATAGTTCCAGAGGCTCCAAGACAGTGAAAAAACAAGCTGCTAACTTGCCAGCTCTCTGTTGTTCATGGTGCCAATTTCACTGTTGTCCATTCCACTGGCTGCCAGTCCTTCTCCCCTACTGTCTGAGCATTTCAGGAAACAGTATTTCTTGTCATTCATTCACCAAGAGCAATGCCAATTCAGCGTGGAAGGAGTCAAAAGCATGGCAGGGATGAGAGTTTTGCACTGCTGTGAGAGCCATCCATTTGGCTCCATGAGGTAGACTGATCAGACAGGGTGGAGCAGGATGCAGCAGGAAGGAGCAAATTTTTCTTACATGTTGTAAGGTGTCAATAGAAGTATGAGGGAACTCAGAAAGAAAAAAAGATGTTGAGGAATTCTAGACACTGAAATCTACAGCCTTGGAAAATTCTCAATTTTAATCATTTGGAATCAAACACTGAAGGCGGTTTTTCAACCTCACACAAATCCACCAAGACTGCTCGTTGGCTCTGGCACTTTGTGGTATTAATGAAGTATAGTCTCCACTGCACAGATGCCCAGACAGGTGAACAAGTTTAGAGAAATGCATATCCTCCCCACAACAGCACCTGAAGCACTGCCTCCTTTTGGCTGTAGGATGACTCTCCACAACAACAACACTACCTGCTGTTTACTAAGATACCCAAAATGATTAGGGTATAATGCAACTCAGAAGAATTACAGTGAATTAAATGAATTGGTGCATCAACCACACACAACCCTGCACATGTTAGAGATGCTGCTTTTAAATACACAATTGCAGGAACTAATCTCTTCACATCTATATCTCAAAAGTTCAAACTCCAAGACAGATTTGACACGAAAGATGCTAGAGGATTAGAAACAGTTTACTTTCCTTCCCCCTCACCCAGGCCCAATACTTCAGGCTATTGTCTAGGTCCCTCACGAAGAAATTTTTCATTTTAAAAAGTATCTTTACTCCAAGAGAAGCAGTGCAGTCAGCATTTCCTCACACGCACAGAAGTGAGACAGGAGACTCCTTCCAGCTTGACACCTCTCTCCTTGGTCACCACCTCTTCTGTAGAAAAGTAACATGGCTACAAAAAGCTCTCTCCAAGACTCCCATCCTGTAGGAAGGGTTCAGGAGTAGAATAAGGCACAACCTAGCAGCCTGACTCATTAATGAGGGCACTCTTAGATGAAAAGGCCTTCAAACCTAGCACTTGCTTTTCTTTTGGTACAGGAGATGGCTTTTTTGTTTGTTTTTTAAATTAGGGGTCTGTAAGCATCATTTTAAATTGTTCTCATGCAGGGTGGATAAAAATCAATGATTTAAAAAAAAATCTGTTTTGATAAAATGCTTTTTGAGGAAAAAACCTATCTAAAGATAGTTTTAATTAAGATACATTATAGCTCAAAGATATCTCATCATGGAATAGGGATTATAAATTCTAATTCTGTACTATGAGACAATATGTTAATGTAATGTTTAAAAAAAGTTTTGTAAACTAGTTCCAATAGTTCATGGATTAGGTACCCAATCTTATGGGGTTCCAGGAGCTTCTGTATAGATTATTTAGGTTAATCTTTCCATCTACTCAATGGGTCTCAGTGCTCAGTCTAGAAGATGATATCAGAGATGCTTAGTTTTGCAGTTCTCAAACTGTGGATTTGTGTCTCCAGAGATAACATGCTTGTTAACAGCAAAAATGTTTTTAAATAAATTATATATAGAGATGAGAAATAACAGACCTCAACCCTACTGTCCCTTTGCAAATTTGTGTACACAGAGTCAATCCCTTACCTCTCTCTAAACGTGCAAAGTTTTAAAAAGTTCAATGAATAGAAGATGGCTGGGAGCGGAATAGATCTGGACAAGGAGAAGAAGTCTGGAGATAAATGTGAGAAGAGAGGGACAGGCAGTAGAAATAAAAGTGAAACTGTTTGAACAGCATTTTCCAGAAGTCTTGAGGTCTTTGAGCATAGCCTTCATTGAATTGAGATCTATCATGCTATTCTCTCACTAGAAGGGAAAACCTACAATGGCAACAGGCCGCAAAAGAGACCCAGTTTGGGAAAGATATTTTAATTAAGTTCCTTTACCTGTGGGTAAGATGGGCATGTGTGCAAAATGCCAACAGTGCAACAAAGAAATGCAAGGCCTGGTTATCTGACTGAAACAACATCACAAGAAGTGTTCCTTCTCAGGAGGAAGCTGCGTTGAAGATAATGAAAGGAACAAGTCTGAACATGCAGGATCTTCAGGTTGGTAAACTTTTTTATTTCATACTTCTTTCTTAAGCGCTGCCTGTCTTCCCTTCTGGACTATTCTTGAATTCTCATATTTGAGCAAAATATAGTTGTTACTCTACAGTATTATCATTTTAGATGCAGTTGTGATAAAAAATAAATTGCTGAAATATGCAGATCTTCCTTTTACAATTTCGCCTTTAAGTAGTACTGAGTAGTCAGTGATTGTAATGAGTAATACTAAATGAGCTGTATACTAATAATAATTTAATAATTGCATTGACTTGTTTAGGAGAATCATCCTCAATGTACAGGATTCTGAAGACTATCCACCTTCAAGATCACTATAGTTTTCTCCCAGCCAAAGACTTCAGTGTTCCAGAAATAAAGGCTAATGTGGACGTTGCAAAATACTTCCATAACAACCACTTTGAGCAGCTGCTCTGAAAAAAGTGGGAGGAACCAAGCTAACTCTCTCACAAGACATGCGATAGAACTCAGTAGTGGACTGTTTTGAGCACTATATCAAGAACTGGCTTAATCCGACGACACTTTGTGAACAAAATCATGAAAAAAATAGATGGCACTGTCACAGCCAAAGTTCTCAACATTGGGCTTAAGAAAAATGTTGAACACATGCCGAGTACCCTGAAGCCTATTTCTGTAGCCTTGAACAAAATGAAGGGAAATAGCTGTTTTATTGCTGATGCTGTTGAAATTTGGAAGGAACTGAATGAGATCTTAAAGAGAGAAATATGCAATGACAGAGTTAAATTACGAACATTAAAAAAAACGAATGGGACAAACACTATCTCCAGCTCATTTTCTTGCAAATATTCTCAATACTCGGTTCCAGGTTCAAACCTTAACTGCTGAAAAAGAGGAGTTGGCTATGATATGGACATCCAGCAATCATCCCTCCATAATGCCACCTATAATAAACTTCAGAGCTAAGGGTGAACCATTCAGGAAATATATGTTTGCTGACGATGTTTTAAAGAAAGTCACACCAGTGAACTGGTGGAAGTCACTTAAGCACTTGGCTTCAGAGACTGTTGAAGTGATCATCTCGCTTTTAATAGCAGCAGCTTCTTCTGCCAGTGTAGAAAGAGTATTTTCTTCCGATGGACTAATTCATTCCAAATTGAGAAATCATTTGGGACCAGTGGGAGCTGCGATCGGCCAAACCTACCAACGTGGCAGGTAAATTTGTCCGGCTCGCCAGGGTGCTTACCCTGGCAGACCGCGTGCCAAAGGTTGCCAATCCCTGATGTAGAAATCCATGATTAAATCATGATTTAAATCAATTTGATGTAAATCAAATCCACTCTGACCTCATGTAAACTAAAATGTAAGGGTACAAATACAAGAATAAAGAATAAAGTAGAATACCTTTGTATGGATTTCACAACAAGCTACTTTCCCTTCTTAAAAAGGAACTGTGACAAAGCATCGGGTTCCCTGACCTTGCCTGGAAAGGGTGCCAGGTGGCTTCTCAATAGGAAGTCCTTCCAGGAGAACCGTAGCAGCTCGCTCACTTGATGCAGGGCAGTTTATGTATGCAGTGTTTTTACTTTCAGGAAAGCGGAGGACGTTGTGAATAACCACCATAGTGTGTGTTCATATCAGTGGGATGAGAACCCCACCTGGTTGCACAAACAACTGAATTCCTGTTGAAAGAGGATGTTGCTAGTCAAGATCTTCAAATTAAAAGTTCTGGCAGAAAATTACAGCCAAAAAGCCTGACTGCCTCCTGATCTCCTTGGTTCTTTTCCTCTAAGCCACTCTCATTCCCCTTGGTCCTTATCATTAACCTCCCTTGGTATGTTTTCTGCCTGCCCTTTGGCCGCACCTCCGTGATTCTTCTTCCCATCCTACAACTTACTTGGATTTTCCTCATCTCAATCTGTTCTCTTATCCCCTGAAGCTTTTCCCTATGATTTGCTCCCATTTGTTCTCCTCCCCATCTCCCAGACCCTGTTCCCGTCTCCCACCCAATAGAGCCTGTTCCCTTTAGCCTTACTCCCTGCCCTGTGCATTGTTATGCCTATCCTACTGCACTGCTGCCCAAGTTTTGCTCCACTAGTAGGTGCACTGAAGAAGAGAGAGGGAGTTGCGTATCTCAGTAGCATCTGTATTTGCCCTTCCAGTTCAAGAATCTTTTCTTCCAGCAGCCACCAACTTGCACTTCATACACAGGAATCCCTTCCAGCTCAGGCAAGAAAGAAAACATGCAGGTCACCACCACGGTTCCATCACTGGCCACTGTGAAATCATACAGAGCTGAACCTCTCTCTAACCTATCTCCAAAACACTCCTGTTAGCTGCCTCTGTTCATGGTTCTTGAGTTTGCCTCGTAAGCGACTTTTTATATCAACTCTTCCAGCTCAGCCCTGCCCCTCACCACCAGAAAGTGATGAGCCACTCAGCCTTCAAGCAGCAGGGCTGATCAAAGCAGCAAGGGTCAGAGCCATGCCGGCCTTACCAAGGCACCCCAATGCACATGGTCTACACCCTCCCTCATTCCTGTTGCCAGTCCCCAATCCCAACCTCCAAGAAAGAACCCCAGCTTGATGTTCCCAGCTATCTACCCTTTGTTTCCACCAATTTATTCCTTAACTTTTTGCATATCTACTTACCACGCAACCAGAAACCCAGCTGAACTAACAGTTGGGACAGCAGCATGTTTAGGAGGTTGAGAGAGTGCAGCAGCACAATGGGGAAGCAAGTTAGGAATCTGCTTAAATACACATATCATAGCCTGTGCCACTTTCCAGCTGCAAAAATTCTACATTGCTATAAAATAGCACCTACTTCTTGATGGGCTTTTCCAGCGTTTTGAGGTCCTATTTCCAGAAATCTTCCACCTGGAAACGATTCCAAAGAGTAACCTGGATAGGTTTTTTTCATTGGCGGTAGGGAGTGGAGGGACAGAAGGGTGAGGATGGATCAAAAGAGAAAAATGGGACAACAGTCTATTGACATTGCCAGCTTCAAAAAAGGTAGCAGGAAGTTCTCAAACTCAGCACTCAGAGAGACATATATTGGCAGTAGCAATTTACAGGAATGAAAGGAAGAGAAAGCAAAACAAAGAACTGAGAGAAGAATAAGATAGAACAGGAAAATGGGGTTGAAGTAATAATTCTTGCAGGAGTAGTAGGACAGCTTGCAAGTTCAGGTCAAGGAGAAAAGTAGCATTTATACCTACTACCAATGTAAAGAGAAATACTGACTGCCAGCATAAACAAAACAATCCTTTGTTTCCAAAACACAAACCATCAGCTTCTACAGATGACATTTTTCTGCAAAGCAATGAAGCCAAGGCTGTGCTTTAGTTTTCAACCAGAGAAAGTATTTTTGGATTAGTTTAATCTTCAATACTAATGAAATTTTTCATGGATGCATTGCTTTTAACAGTAAAACTGTGCGGTATAAACACAGCATAGATTGCCTCCCAGGCTCTTTTTTGGAACATTTCCCTGATAAGGCCACTAACATTATACACTATGTTCAGTATAGAATCTCCCTACACTCTGATCTTTCATTCCCATGAACAATGTTATGAGCGTGGCATTTATTTTCTCTTTCTTTCAGTGACATTTCCTTGGCTTAATTCTCTGGGAAAAGTATTAAAGAAACCCCTAGTACAATATGTATAGTTATTTAGCACATCTGAGTGCAATTATTTAATCTAGTTCACAATTTCTTATCTCATTGTGGATTTGGCTTCACATACAGCATGCATGGCAAATATAGAGATGAAAGATTTGCTAAGAAAGCCGTCTGCAAAGCAGTAAACAAGCCTTGACTTTGACACGGGGGTGAATATATAGTGCAACCAGTGTCCTGAACACACTGTCTGTTGGCATCCACAGCCAATATGCAGCACTGCATTTTTGCCCATCAAGTGTTGCTCAACATTAATCAATTTAAAAGTTAACTCAAAGAGATTCTCAGTAAAGAAGATGGTAAAAAATTCTGTCAGGTCCCTGGGCTTTGTAAAGTCTTACCAGTTGCTTGTTCTAATAGTTCATTTTGAAAACCTAGTCATCTATTACTGAGTTGGTAACCATGGAAGCTAGTGACAGAGGAGTGACAAAAAATTACCTCCTCCCCGCCTCCAAAAACTGCAGAGAGTTTGCAGACAAGAACCTTCCCTTGTTAGAATGATTCCTGGAGGGTCCCTGTGATGCAAAATATTGCTATGGAGCAAGCAAACGGTTCCCCTAAGAACATTAAGAAGCAAAGAATTTGAACAAGAGCACACCATGACTCCTCACACTCTCTTTTCAGAGAGCATTATTCTATGCACACACACCTCCCAATAGATTAATCTGTACAGAACATCACCTGTATCCTGTAGAACCTCAGAGTAACCAACACCTCGGGAATGGAGGCTGTTCATAACTCTGAAATGTTTGCAACTCTCAACAAAATGTTAAGCTGGTTCTTTCAGAATTTTACAACTTAACACTGACTTAATACAGCTTTGAAAATTCACTACGCAGAAGAAAAATGCTGCTTTCCCTTTTACTTTAGTAGTTTACATTTAACACAGTACTGTTCTGTATTTGCTTTATTTGTTTTTGTTTGTTTGTTTCTGCTGCTGCCTGATCATGTACTTCCGGTTCCAAATGAGGTGTGTGGCTGACTGGTCAGTTCGTAAATCTGAGGTTCTACTGTACTTAGTGTTGTTGTATACCAGTAGGTTTTGTACATACACAGAAATGCTGTATTGAAAGAAATTTGTTTTTGCTACACAGAATTCTAATCTATTATCAAATGTTATATTTTTCTTCATATTAAGAAACCAGACAGGAGGGCTAGACTTATATAGATTGCTTTATTTCTTGTAACTGCTGACCAGCTCATTTAAGAGTGAAGTATAAACTTGTACTTATTTTTCTGCAGGGATACAAAAGAAAATCTCTATCGGGTGTTTAGAAAACAGGTTTCATACTCTTCCAAATCTCTCGTTTGATTTCACTGACAAATTCATCACTGATAATTTTACACAACAGTCACTGAGTGTTTGAACTCTTCTGTAACCACCTTAGATAATTTTCATTTGGAAACAGGATAAACAAGCCAAGCTGAAAGCATTCAGCAAATAAACCCTGCACATTACATCAAGTAAAAACACAAAAGAACTGTGCTACCAGTAAACTGTTGCCAGAACACTGACATACCTGGGTCTTTGCCAAGTTTTTCTTTTTTTCAAGCTTTGACTACCATCACCTTATAGTTACAGTTACTCTTCAACAGTAGTCAAACTTTGACAGCACCCTTTTTTGCCAATATAATATAGCCAAAAGTAAGAAAACTTCTTACCCCAAATGGTGGATATGAAGTAGCAGCGGCAGCAGAGGCAACACCTACTGTGGGAGGTGGTATTCCTGAAGAAGAAGGTGGGAACAGACCCAAGGCATTCAGATTTAATCCAGGAATTAAATGTGCTTGAAGCTGCAACGGTAGAAGAATTATTTAGCTTTACAATGTAAGTTATTAAACTTAATCCAAATCCTAGTTGGAACAACGTAATAGCCTCTTTTATAAAGATGCCTATGTTTTATTTTAAATCTACATTCTTGAGGATTCAGATTTCAGACCTATAACCCAGACAACTCACATAGGCCAACAAGGTAAAAAGCTTGGCTCTCATGTGACAGTCAGTCAGGTGTCTCTCAGTACAACTTTATTTTTCAATGAAGTGGCCCACAAGATTGGAGAAAAGAAATCCAAGTGACAGGCAGACCTTTAGACCGCATGCCTAGGATGAGGTTTAGTACAAAAACAAAAACAAAAATCCACTTGACTTTGTGATATAAAGTCAACAATCCTTTAGATACAGAGCGGCTCCACCCATAACCACTAATTCTCCTTACCTCCCACACTGCTAAAACTTCAGGTGGACTGTAGAGTGTTTAGTGTGAAATTCCCAGGGTGAGCATTAACTATATAGAAACTGCATGTCACTTATTAGATCAGTGGTTCTCAAGCTATTTACCACTGTGGGCCACATCCACACAATATACACCTCTACCTCGATATAACATTGTCCTCGGGAGCCAAAATATCTTACCGCGTTATAGGTGAAACTGCATTATATCAAACTTGCTTTAATCCACTGGACTGCACACACACACACCCTCCCGGAGCACTGCTTTACCACATTATATCCAAATTCGTGTTATATCAGATCGCATTGTATCTGGGTACAGGTGTATATACTAGCTGTATGGCCCTGAGGATACCACATGGGCTGCAGCTGTTTGCTGATTGAGCTGCAAGCAGCCCATAGGTTGAGAACCACTGGACTAGACTGTTCTTGGGCAATTCGACCATGCCTAATTACTAGGAGGTGTTGTAACATTCTAACACACTCCAGAATCTTCAGTTAAGCTCTAGTTACTCCCCTCCTCCCCCGCCAAGTTATTTTCCTGCAATACAATTTGACATATTAAACCTGTTACAGCTGGGACAGAGACCTCATTTAACATCATCACTAGAAACCAACTGTAGGACACGAGCTGCTAGGGATTCCTTTATTGCCAAAGACCAAGCTAAAACTGCAGCTACAGGGCAACAAACTAACTTGGAATGACTAGTCAAAATCCATCCAATAAAGCATTAGAAAAAAAAAACCCAACTTCCCACCCACGGCAAAGGTGGTGAAGAACAGCCTGGTATTTCTGATCAGTCTGGACAATCAGGAAACATTGGCAACTGAAAGACATTTCCCACCTGACATCCAGAACAGAATGTTTTAGTTAAGTGTTGATATATATCTGAATTTTTCATAGAATCATAAAAACGCAGGGCTAGACGGGATCTCAAGAGGTCATCTAGTCCATGCATTGAAGCAGGAACAATTACACCTAGATCAACCCTGACAGGAGTTCATCCAATCTGTTCTTAAAAACCTCCAATGACGGGGATTCAACAATCTCCCTTGGAAGCCTATTCTAGTATTATCTATCTTTAGAGTTAAAACATTTTTTGTTAATAGCTAACCTAAATCTCCCTTGCTGTAGATTAAGCAGATAACTTCTTATCCTACCTTCAGCGGATATGGAGAACAATTGACCACCATTTTCTTTACAACAGCCTTAACATATTTTTTCAGTATCTTTCCAGGTACTGAAGTTAAGCTAACTGGTTTAAAATTCCCCAGGTCTTCTTTGTTGCCTTTTTAAAAGATAGGTATTATATTTGACCTTCTCCAGTCCTCTGGGACCCTCACCTGCCCTCCATGAGTTCTCAAAGATAAATCGCTAGTGATTCTGAGATTGCTGGAGTTAATTCTTTAAGTACACTGAGATGAATTTCACCAGATCTGCCGACTTGAACAGATCTAACTTATCGAAATATTTTTGAACCTTTTCTATCCCTATTCTGGCTTGTGTTCTTTCCCCCTTCTTGTTACTACTGTGTACAAGCATTTGATTACAATTAACCTTTTTAGTGAACACTGAAGCAAAATAAGCATTAAACACCCAGCCTCCTTGCTGTCGTCCATTATTAGCTCTCCTTCCCCGTCAAGTAGTGGACCTACACTTTCTTTTGTCTTTCTATTGCTCCTAACAAAACCTCCTGTTGTGTCCTTTTATGTCCCTTGTTAGGGGTAACTCATTTTGTGCCTTACCCTTTCTGATTTTCTCCCTACATGCTTGTACTACTCTTTTATTCTTAAAGTTAGCAATTGGTCCATGTTTCCACATTTTGGAGGATGGTCTACCCAAGTCTTCTCTGGTCTACCAATCTCTCTAGCTGTGACACTGTCGAATAACAGGGTAATACTTTTTTGCATTAGATAATCAGCAACTATCTTCATAGGCGTACAGTTTCTTTACCTTCCAAATTAGAAAGGACATACTTCTACTCCCAAATTAAAGAGTGAGTCCTATACATGAGAAAATAGGAAACGAAGGAAAAGTCTCATTTACAGATTAAAAAGTTACCAAATAAAAAATTGCTGCTCTTATGTTAAAAACAAAACAGTATCAAGAAACTAGAAAGCACTTCCTTCAAGTACTGTGGCATCAAATGAACATTCATAACACACATAAAAACTCCTTTCCAGTCTCCACAACAAAGGAAGGTACTTTTGAAGTAAAATTATTCTTCATTTCCTTCATCCAAGTCAATTTTCTCAATTTTTCCTACCCAAAAGAGATCCAATATATATAAATATAGACTTAAAGAACCTCTTAGAAATAACTTCCAAAAATGACCAAGCCATAAAAAAGAGACTCACATTCATAGCAGCAATATCATTTTCATAGGATTCCCTGATTTTCTTCATTATTTCTTCCTCAGCCTTGGCACAAGTTTCAATACTGCCTTTAACTGTAATGGTCCGTTCAGGATTATAGAGTGTCAAGTCCTGCAGTCTGCAGACAAAACAGAAATCCAATTAATTACTATTCAAACAGTAGATGGTAATCAAAACTTATCAGCTGAGGCTGGAGAATTTTGAAACTGGTAGATTTTCCCTGGAACAATGGAACATACAAGATCAATTTGCAGCAGAACTCAAACATGATTCTAACAGAATCTGAAAGAATGCTTCCCTCACAAAAGACTGGACTAAAATTAGTGCAATGTGATTCAGTGTCAAATGATTAAGATTTGCTTGGATGTGTCACAAATTCTAGCAAGGAGAGATTACTCACCTTGGACAGTAACCTGAGATCTTTGAGATGTGTCCCTCTGGGTGCCTCACATCAGGATACACACTCACCCGTCTGCTCTTGATTGGAGATCTTTGTCAGCAGCGTCTGCAGGTCCACACCTGCGCGCCCCAGACACCTTGGGGCCCGAAAAGGAGGAGCAGAATTTGAGAACTCAAATTCCTTCTCAACCACAGAAGTCTAAAGAAAGATTCTGAGGCAGAGAGGAAAGAGAGTAGGTAGTGGAGCACCCACAGGGGGACACATCTTGAAAAACTCAAGTTATTGCACAAGGTAAGTAACCTCCTTCGTCAAGTAGTGTCCCTACGGGTGCTCCAAGTCAGGAGACTCTCTGCGCCTCTATCATGGAGGAAAGTGCTGAGGAAGTGGATTCAATATGGACTGTAGACAGTGTCACCAGTGGCCATGTCAGTCCTGGAATCAGACATGAGAGCATAATGCTGGTAAAATGTGTGCAGCAAGACCAAGTGGCTGCCCTGCAAATGTTTGAGATGGGTATATTGTTAAGAAGAGCTACAGAGATCAAGAATTATTGCTGAATCTGAGGGGAATGAGGCTTCGTAGCATGACGACATAACCTGGAATCCATTTGGACAATCTTTGGGAGGAGACTGGATGTCCCCTAATTCATTCTGAAACACAGATGAAGAGTCTAGGAGAAACCCAAAAGGGCCTGGTCCTGTCAAGATAAGAAGCAAGAGCTCTTAACATCCATTGAGAGTGTGGCTTGGTGTAAAACAGTGGGTAGTAAATCTTTTGATTAACGTGGAATTCAGAAGAGACTTCAGGAAGGAAGCAAGGATGTAGACATTCCCATAGGTTCAAATGGGGATTTCCTCAGAGCACTGAGAACTAAGGAGAGGTCCCATGGCAGACTTGGCTTCTTGATAGGAAGGAAGAGGTTGAATAGGCCTTTGATAAATCTTGCAGTGGTAGGGTGAATGAAGACTGAACACTTCTACAAGGAACTGTGATGGCAACTAGCTGAACTTTGATGGAGGTTAGCAATAAGCCTGTGGTCTCTAAATTCAGAAGGTAATAAAGGATGTGAGACAAAGAGAACTCAAGAGAAAGCATAGCTTGACGGTTGCAGCGAGCCTGGAAGCGTTTCCACTTTTACAGGTAAATTTTCCTGTATTCAGTGTTGTTGTAGCTACATTGGCCTAAGGATATTAGTGAAACACAGTGGGTGAGGAAATCTCTTTTACTGGACCAACTGCTGTTGGTGAGAAAGACAAGCTTTCATATTTACGCAGAGCTCTTCTTCAGCTCAAACATTTGTCTCTTTACCAACAGAAGCTGGTCCAATAAAAGACATTACCTCACCCACTTTATTTCTCTGGTAAGTGTTCCTAGCTGTTGGCTCTGATGTTAAGCAGTACCCTTTTAAATTCTGGAGAGCAGATCTCTTCTATACCAGACAGCCACTGAATAGCCACACTCAGGCAAAATGTTGTGAGATTGTGGTAGGTGACCAAACCCAAATCCTGAGTGAGGAGAGTTGGGGTTACAGGAAGGCAGATAGGAGGCTGCAGGGACAAATCAATCAGCTCTATGAACCACACCTGTCTCAGCCATGATGGCCCTATGAGCAAGGGTGGTGAGTTATATGGGCCCATGGTGCTAGGGCTTCAGGAATATTCAGAGCCGGGAGCCAGGCTCCAACAATTTTTGGAGCCAGGTCTCTCCCCCGGCCCTGCCTGGAGCATCCCCCAGCCCCCACCGACCCCCACCCCCATCCACACATTCATCTCCCCCAGGCCCTGGAGCGTTTCCCAGCCCCCGCTGACCCCCACCCGCATCCATGCATTCATCTCTCCCAGGCCCCAGAGCATTCCCTGGCCCCCGCCTGCCAACCTCCGTGCCTCCCCCGGGCTGTCCCTGCCTGATTGAAAGTGGGTGGCTGCCCTGCTGCTCCGCGCTGCTCTCCCTCGCCTGCACTGTCAGCTGTTGCTGCCTAAGGCTAGGCTACAGCACAAGAGCGGTGCCGCTGGCAGACTGAAACAGCTGGCTGTTGCACCTGAGGAGGGGGAGGAGGTACACACGATTGGCAGCCTTCCCCCAGCACCCACTGGGAGGTGACGCCGAGGGGGCTTCCATCTGGGAAACGTCTTGGAGTGGATCTTACTCACCTGAGCAGTTGCTGGGGTTTTGGTGAGTGTCTGACCCTCTGATCTGTTCCCCATCCCCCACTCCTGCCCCACACTGGGCAAGGAGCAGCCCCATTCCCCACCCCCAGTGGCCCATGGTGAGGGGCAGCAGCAGGGGAGGACACCACACATGATGGCAGCCCCCCCTCCACCATAGGGGAGGGGGCTTCCTAGACCTGAGAGGGGCCCTAGGAGTACGCGCAGTGACAGTGCTGAGAGCGCGAAGTGTACGCGCTGACCGGGGGGGGGGGGGTGCCCTCCCCCAGAGCTTGCTGCTGCCAGCGGGGAGAGGGTTTGAGGGAGTACTCCTCTCTGGCCCTAGCACCGGGATAGCTTGTCTGCACCCCAAACTCCTCATCCCTGGCCCCGCCCCATCCCAGAACCTTCACCCCCTGCACCCCAATAACCCTCAGTCCCAGCCTTGAGCCCCCTCCTGCACTGTGAATCCCTCATTCCCAGCCCCACCCCAGAGCTCTCACCTGAGGGAAAAAACATGCAACTTAAATTTGGCAGTCAGTTTGGGGTATGATCATGTTTAGCACAATACTTGATTATTTTACATCCTTTAAAGTATATAATTGGTGGTATACGGGCACAACAAAATATAATGTATTAAAGCAGGCAAGTGCTGCTTCTGACTTTCCACTTTTAATTGGCCCTTGTGATCTTGTAGCGCCAGTGCAGTGAAGAAAAAGATAACTCATCAAGTGATGGCCTGAGTTCAACACCAAGCTTTCAAACTGAAGTTATGTGAAAAAAAAAGATGCGGCAAATCTACAAGTCTCTCCCCCAGCCCTGCCTGGAGCGTCTCCCAGCCTCTCACCCACACCCAACCCCCATCCACGCATGCATCTCCCCCAGGCTCCGGAGCGTCCCCTGGCCCCCACTCCTCATCAAGGAGTTTTCAGCAATCTTGGCTATCAAGATTTATGTGGTTCGAGTACAACAGCAAATTAGACAGAGCTTTTTGCTCAGTCTCCAAAAACTGTTCTGAAAAGAAGATCTTAATATTTTCTAGGAAGGCCGAACCAACGTTTATTTCGCCCAGATTTCAAGATTGGAGACATGCGTTGCGTGGTTTTACATCACACGAAAAATCCTCCTGTCACAAGAAAGTGGTAAAGAAGTATGCTGCTCTGCAATCACAGGTAAATGTTTCTGCACTGATGTCGGCCAGTTACAGAAAAGAATCACGATCAGCTAGGAATGCACTACCCAAAATTTTTAACGGTGTTCAGTACCTAGCTCAACAAGGAATAGCATTACATGGACATAATGAGAGTGATTCAGATTTGATGCAGCTCTTGTTGCTACGTAGTACAGATTCAGAAGAACTAAGACAGTGGCTTAGTTGCACAAAATACAAGTGGCTGTCACATGAGGTTAACAAAATAATCGCAATGATGGCGCTAAAACAAATTGTGAAAAAGATAAAGGCTTCAAAGTTTTATGCCATTGTAATGGATTACACTACCAATTTGTCAAGAAAAGAACAAGTAAGTTTTTCTTTAAGGTTCTTTTCTCGTGAAGACTGGGAGATTTATGAGGAGTTTATTGGGTTTTACCAAACTGACGCAATGGATACTGCTTCTCTTTTCAGGAACCAATCATCCAGATAAGGAAAGATGATGATGCTCATCTGGAAAAGATAGGCTACTGCAATTGAGAGAACTTTGGTGAAGACCCTTGAGGCAGTGTGCAGACGCCGAAGGGCAGGATGTGACATGGGTACTGGTCCCTGCCACCATAAAATGTAAAAATCGTTTGTGCGAGAGATGAATGACAAGAAAATAAGCATCCTGAAGGTCAAGGGAAACAAGCCAACCTCCTGGATCCAGAGAGGGAATTATTGTTGCTAGAGTCACCATTCTGAACCACTGGGAGCAGATTAATGTGCTTAAGGTCCTGAGATCCAGAATTGGTCTCCATGCACTGTTTGTCTTCAGGACAAGGAAATACTGAGAATAGAACCCCCTTCCCCAATAATGTCCCATGGGACAGATTTGATCATGCCCAGCTAAAAGGAACTGTATCTTTCATAAGAGATCTTTCTGAGCGAGTTCCTTGAAGAGGGATGGGGGAGAGAGGAGGTGGAAAGGAGTTGAACTGATGGAACAGCCTGTAGAAATCACTTCCAGGATCCATCTGAGGTAATGGACTCCATCCCTCCCATAAGGGTAGGAAGGGAACAAATGTAACTTAGGATCCAAAGTGAGAGGTAATTTGTGATCCTTGATCAATGGGTCAAAACAGACATTTTGAAGACATTACTAGCTGGGAGAGGGCTGTTTCTTAGGGAATCTGGGCTTCATTATGGAGTACAGCCAGTCTTGTGGGCTGGTAGAGTGGGCGAGGTCACTGAGTTGTCCTGCTCTGTTTTCTTTTCATCACAGCTTTATAGATGCTCAAAGATCACAGTTTCACCAGGACTGCTTTGAGTGAATGGAGGGACCCATCCATGGCATCTCTAACCAACTTGAGGCTTTTGAAAAGAAGGTGCTTGACCATATTTTGTATCTCCTGACGGAGGCCGGAAGATTGCAGCCAAGAAGCTCAGCACATGACTAACCATAGCCACAAAACATGCAGCTGTTTCAGCGGCATCTAGCGAGGCCTGGAAAGATGCCTTGGCAATTGTCTGTCCCTCTGTAATGAGGGCCTGAAAATTGTTCTCTCTGCTTCTGAGTCAGGTGTTCAATAAAGATGAAAACTTTGACTAGAGACTGTGAAGTCACACTTTACTATTGGTGCTTGATAATTGGCCACTCTGAACTGCAACTAGGCCAAGGAGTATTTCTGCCAAGAAGGTCCGATTATTTCAGCTGCTTATCAGATAGTGCTGAATGGAACTGGAGTTGCCTGTTCCATTGGTTGGCAGCCTCTATCCCAAAGACTTGGGAGGTGGATGGGAGAAAAAGAGTACTCTGAGCCTCTAGGAAGGATGTAATACTTTTTGTCAGCTCATTTAGATGTGACTGGGAGAGTGGCTGGAGTTTTCCATACCAGGCATGCTGGGGTAAACGAATCTTCATTGATGGGTAAGGCAATCCTTGCCTTGAGGAGGTGAACGAAGGATACCTATCCAAAGAACAGTGGATTTCCTGAATCTCCTCTAATGGGATTAGTAAGGCATCTGCCTCACTTTTTATGAGTTCTTGAAAAACCCGGAAGTCATCAGGGTAAGATGGCAGGGAGGAACAAGAGATTCATCTGATGAGGAGGATGATTTGTGGGAAGGGGGTGCTTCTCCTCTTCCACTGCTTCCTGTTCTCCTGGAGGTATCTGGGTGGCAGGACCTAGGGCATCAGTTGATGTCAGGTCTTTTGAGATGGCACCCTGGAATCTGTGGACTCCATATGGAGTCCACAGATTCCAGTAAGACAGCTGTGATGATGCATAAGGGAATGGGACCGAACCTCAAGTTAGTCCTTGCCAGGGTAACCAGGCGTTCTTCCTGCTATGAGCTCCTTCTGCAGTGTGAACGTTTAGGAAGGGAGGTTGGAAGTTGGAGGAACCATGACAGACACATCTGTATCCATAAAGTGGGCCAGTGGTGTAGGTACTGGTTGTTGGGTCAGTACCAAGCTCCGAGAAGAGATATGCAATTCCATTGTTATCGAGGTTTGACAGGGAGACTGATGAGGTGGTGTGGAGAATTTTGTAATGGTACCAGCTGGAAGTATCCCTCAGTACCCTCAAAGAGTCTGCATGGGGACAGCGTCGACACCATTGAAGAAACAGAGGGAAGGTGAGCAGCCTCCATGAGATGAGTTGGTACTGAGGAGTAGTATCTCTCAGGACATCCAAATGACAGTGATTTGGGTTCTTTGAGGATTCAGAGGTTCCCATGAAATAGAAGCCTGGATGATACTGGGGACCCTGGATATGGTTCCGCAGGAGTAAAAATATCGGGCAGTCCTGGAGACTGCACTGAAATAAGCATGGTATGCTTTTCACCTTAGGCTACAGACAACAGTACAGATAAAGACTTTACCTTGGTTCTGGCTTTTGGAGGCACTAAGTCAGGAACTGGGATGTTGGTCCCGCTCTAGATGCTTTCTCCGTATACAACCTAGTCTCCAAAGTTTGTACCATGGTTGCAGTATCAGAGGGACTGGGAGCCTCTGCAATGCCCACACTGAGATACGAGATACCAGAGACCCAGGACACGACTTTCCCTTTCTCTTTTCTCAGTCTGGAGAATGCGGTCTTTTCTTCTTGGAAGGGCTGGGGAGTCCTCAGGGACTGCTGAACCAGAGGTGGTCGGTGAAACAGATGTACAGGGGTAACTTGGCTCCTGTGGGTCTCAGGGAGCCCTCCACAAGTAGGAGTTCAAGTCTGTCCTCCCTCAATTTTTTAGATCTGTTTTTAAATCTGAAGAATTACATTTACAGAGAATGCGGGTTTCTCTCAAGCAGCGAAGGCAGCTTGAATGTCTGTTGCTGAGGGGAAAGGACCTGCGACAGGTCCAGCAAGGTATGAAGTCCAGAGTCTTGGGTATAAAACCTGCACTTAAGGCCATGGATGCCCAACCTAGAGGCCCAAAGGGCAAACAAGGAGCAGGGAAGGGGAGAAACTCCCTCAAAGGACAAACTTTTGCTAATAGAAAAAATTAATAACTAAAAACTAAAAGAAAAGGTATAAAGAAAGCAAGGCATAGCAAGCCACGAGGCTCAACACTGCAATGCTCAGTCTCAAGACACAGGCAGCTGAAAAGGCACTGGAGTGGTGACAGGTCAGCCCCTCCCTATAAACCCTTTTTTCAGGCACAGGGGTGTCTGGGGTGCAGGCAAATACACCACTTACAAACATTTCAGATGAAGCGTGCACAGGTGCACACGCAGCCTGGCATGGAGCACTCATAGGGACACGATTTGAAGAAGAATTATCTCTTCCTTGCCACCCACTAAGACTGCTGTCAGGGGAATCCAAACCCATGTGCTTTGGATCCCAAGGGTGTTTCAACCCTCTGGAGTCTGAACAAAATCCAGCCACTGCCTCAATCTTAAGGTCCCTAGGCTTACGCTCAGGGAACAGAACTTTTATCTGGCACCCTCACCTGAGCGTCAGAACCCTCTGTCCAGCCCCTGGGCATAGTGCTGACCTTCAGACTCTTCGGTACTTAAAGACACCCCTAACCTAGAACTCCACCCAAAAGGTGCGAACTTTCTGGTTTACAGTTTAACTGTCTAAGGGACAAGCAGCAGCAGCTGTGAAGTAGTCAGACACAGTCCAGTCTAACATCTGTATGCTCTTTACTTAACAGATAAAGCACAAGAGAGTACAGTATTACATAAAACAATAAGACACCATAAATGCAATGTCCCTCACTAGCTCACCAGTCCCTGGAGGGAATCATCTCTGTTCTGTCAGACAGGGTCCTCTGCCTCCTAGCCCGCACAGCAACTTCTCATCTCAATCTGGGGCAAACTGGTTTTCACTCCCAGTTCTGTCCTGAGAGTCTCCAGAAGGACTCTATAACAGTCACAAGCATCTTTCTGTTCTGCCTTCTGGTAATTTTCCCTGCTCTCAAGCATTTTGCCCATGTTACAAAAACTATCAGGTTCTTTCTTTCATCTCCACAACTGTTTTCCAATTCTCCTTCTTTAGAGAAATTCTTATTGACTTTCTTACTTTCCTCTTTCCCTTTTTCTTCCTTTTTTATTACACTTCTTGTTTCCCCTTCCTTCATCCAGTTTCCTAACTCACTTCCCTCTTGTCCCTCCTCTTTTAGTGTGTTCACTCCTTCACCGCTCTCACTTCCCCAAACTTTATTCAGGAGAAGAAGTCCATGCTCCTCTCACCCACATGTAGCTCCATGACAGAGCAGTATTCAGACGTTTCCGCTCACTGCAGCAGTCACTTCCACCCATGGGCGAGGACTAGCTAATAGCAGAAAAAGTTCCTGCCTAGACATTTGCCTAAATGAACAATAGATTGGTTACCCCTCTGCAGTTTACCTGTTAGAGGCTGAAGCAGAAAGGGACCTGACCCAGACAGAAAATTTACTACCTAAAATACTACTATTCTCTTTTTATTTATTCACTTGCTTTTCTCCTTTCCCTGGTTCCAAAGCCCAGCCAATATAGGAGAGTAAACTATGTTATTTCAACTCATTCTATACATACTTCAAAACTAGTCCAGTATAAAACATGCTTGCCTGTCCAGCATAGAACAGTTTCAAGACAACATTTTATAAACATGGATTAAACTAGCTAGAATACTATTTTTAGACCAGCCCTGGCCTAGACTATTTTTAGACAAGTTGAGAAGTGTTTAAATTCAGCTAAAACAACAGTTTAAGTCCCAGAATGGATGGAGGTCTGAATGGTTGGTACCCCATCCTTTACATCATGGACAAAACCCAAGGAACTATTTCTGAGCACAGCACTTCAAGGTTTAGGCCACTGAACACTTACGGAGATATTGTGATTTTAGTATCTGTGTCCTGTTCAATTTTCTTTAGGTTTCTTCCTTCTTTGCCAATAAGACGGCCAACAAAATTGTTATGTGCTAGTATCTTCAAGGGAATTTCTTCTGTACTGTAATAGAAGTTACAGAATTCAGACAAATGGCCAACTATTAAAAAGCAGCTGAAAGAGGCAAGGTTTTAAATGTAATATCACTTGAATGAAAAATCTTAACTGTTTGCTGCAATAAAACTTATACAGATAAATATTTACTAACAGAGATTAAAAGTGAAGGCAGGTCTACACTACAGCCCTATGTAATTACTGCAGTGGCTGAGGTCCACACCACCCTCCTTCTGTCTATGGTGTGCATCTTCACCAAGAGCATTTCCACCGACTGAAGAGGGGCAGTGTGAGGGGCTGAAAGCCAGGGCCAACAGCTGATGTAAGTAACACAGTGTCTACACAGACACTGCACCGCCCTAACTGCACTGACATAAGCCCTATGCCTCTTGTGGAGGTGGAGTTATTATGTCAGTGCAGTAGAGCACTTACATCGGCAGGAGCATGGCTGCAGTTTGCACACTAACATTGTTATGTTGACATAAGCTGCCTTATGTTGACTTAACTGTGCAGCGTAGACCAGGTCTAAGTTTCAAAACTAAGTACTTCTCACTGTTCTCTCCATTAGAAGTCCGGGGGGGCTGTTGTCTCAGGAGTGTCCACTATTTAAAAATACTTTGCAGCCAAATTAACCAAGCTGGGGGTTTTTTTTTGTTTTTTTGTTTTTTTTAAATAAAGAGGACACACCTAGTAGCTACAAACATCATAATATCTACTTCTGAAATGGAGCTCAACCAAAGCAGTGGGTTAGTATCTTACTATACTAATTTTTCCCTTCTGGAGACCAAAACACAAATTTTGACTTATGTCACTGGCCAATTCTGCTCTCAGCTATCATGGTACCTCCATTCCCATATACCAGTTTAGCTGGAGGCAAAATTGGACCAAATAGCATACATTATAAAACACCATATAAAATTAATTATAGTTCAGCTACTCAATAGAAGTCAGACTGAAGTAGCAAGCATATTGTTGGTAAGGACTGATGTGCCGCCACAGAACCTTTTGTGAAAGCTCATACAAAATCCGCACACATTAAAAACTATTAATTGCTTGTGAAAGTTTGAATTTCACTGCAGGTTGCCCCACCAAAACCCCCCCCACAAACAACCAATGTCTGGAAGTGTGTTTTTTAAACTCAGCAAAGAGGGTGGCACTGAAAATAAAATTAAGGTCTTTAAGCCAAAAGTGAAATGCTGTTACCAACACCCAGAAGAAGATTCACCTTCACCTGTTGACAGATAAAGCTAAGAGTACTTCTTTAATGGGACTGGAAAAGGATTTGGAATTGTGCATTCTTTAAGCCCTTTACTTACAATTTGGTATCTTGAGCTTCCTTTTGCATGATCTCCATAATAATTTTACAAGCTGTTGAGCAGCCTTCAGGAGTAGAGTGGATAGTAATTGGTTTCTCAGCAGCACCTGCATTTTCTTTACGATGAATATCAATTCTTGAGGAAAGAAAAAACATTAGCTGTAAGCATTTATTCTATTTTGGATTGATAATTGAGATGATAGATCCACTTTATTTTGAGTTAATATGGATTTTTTAAAAATACCAAAACCAAGGTTTCATTTGGTGAAACATACAAATATAGTTATTAACACCACATAAAACTCAACACTTGTTAAATATTTTCCTTTTTAAAAGACACACATTCTGGTTTGCTGGATGAAGCTCCACACGTTAGAAAGTGGATTTTCCCTTCCCCACCAGATTCTATCCAACACATATTTTGCCGAGCTTTTTATATAAAATAGAACACTCTCTCAAGTTATTAAGCATGTGTTGCATTCCACCTGGCTTTCCTATCACAAAATTAGAAAGGAAACAGCTGTGAGGTCACCCAGTCCATCCTCCACAAATTAATAATTCCTCCCAACAGTGCAATGAGTGTTTTGTCTAGCCTACTTTGTAATGTCCTCAGTGATAGTCTTTTAACAGAAGTGCTGGAAAACTCCATTTTACATCCTACTAATGTTCACATCAGGAATATTGCCCTGGTTTTCAACTCTATATGTTTCTCTTCTTACTATCATCCCATTTCTTCTAGTTATACCTTTGTATCATCCTAAACATCCTCTCTCCCCACTACCGGGGCCCCATTCTGCACCACAAAGAGTAACTCCAATAAAGTTAAGAATTACTCATGGCCTGCAGAGAGACAGTAGGGCCCTGAGTTTTTGCACCTTTCAAATACCTGTAGGTTATACACTGCTCTCACCATGGTGAGAAGCTACAGTTTTCTGAAGTCTAACCATGAGTCAACAACTCCAAACCCCTAAATCATTTGTATTGCCTTTCTCTAAACTCCCTCCAATTTGTCAAACCCTTCTGGATATGGACATTTCATTTTGGTTCATAGTGCAGCATTTTGTGCAAAATCCACAAAACCAATTGCCAGGCAGAAGAGGAGGAAGGTGACCTTTCTCTTGTGTATGCATTCCCAAAGTGACAAAAAAGGCAGAAAGCATCCTCTGAGGTCATATCTGTTTACAGTCAGTGACAGTACTTCTGCTCTCTTCTGCCCTTTTCAGAGATCATGAGTAAGTCTACAATTGTGTCATGCAAATTTTTAGTCTCTCTTTTTTTAAAAAAAACACACAGCAGAGGTTCAGGGGAAAATCCCAAGTCACAAAAAAGGTCACAGCATGAGCACATGCATGAGTGTTTTAGAGAGTGAACCCATCTTGGAGAGCAAGTCAACCCCACATTCATCCTCTAGCAGTGGTTTCTGTTCCACAAGTCAGGGAGGTAGGCCCAGCCATGAGTGTCACAATTCTATGCGCTAGGGCATAACACCATGCAGGGTTGTCGCATCCATCCTTCCATCTCCATCTATGGAGGGATGCATGTGCCAAACTTGAATGGCACCGCAACCGCATGGGCTAGGTCACAATGCCCAGAGTGGGAAACCAGGCCCACAGGAGCTGCTACTGCTTTATTATAATGCATGATTACCATGAACATCGTGACCTCTGCACCAAAATCATAGCCTTAATCTTTAATATTCCTTAAACAATACTTCCCAAGCCTTTGATGGTCTGAGCATTGGAAGTCCTAGGGCTCCCCCAACAATTCGTTTCCTGTAGTGTAGCGCACTCTTCATTAAACAATCTTTTTAGTCCACCTTCAGTATTTTAAATCCACTTAATTAAAAACAGTAACAAGATTTTTAGGTTACTGTAAGCATTTATCTATTAAAGTCTGTTTAAACACTAAATTTGGAGGGTCTGATGTGAAATAACACTCATTTTTGAAACGATACCTCTCCCTATTAAATCATTGACATGATACAGTATCTGCAGCCCATCTCCCTCCCCAACCCCAAGAAAATCTGCCTCTCAAGGTTAACACATCAACATACTCCCCTCGATGTGGTTGCACCACTCTAAGCTCTCTAGAGAGCCGCTCTCCCATCGATTTAGTTCACCCCCAACAAGCAGCGGTAGCTATGTCAGCAGGTGAAGCTCTCCCGACAACATAGCACTATCCGCACCAATGCTCAGTCAGAGTAACTTATGTCACTCAGGCAGGTGGCGTCTTCACACCCGAACAACAGAAGTGATAGTGTAGACATAGGCCAAGAACCCCAGGGGAGAGGACTAGGGCAGGCAGACATGAAAACCCAACACACACACACACACACACACACACACACACACACACACACTGTAGTTAAACAAAACAGCCTTGAGAGCCCCCTGGATAGGACTATAGCTAGCGGGTGCATTACTACTTGAAGACTTGGTTCCACAGACCACCAGAGTGTGCTCTGCAAACCACCAACAGTTCATGGATCCTAGTTCCAGAATCATTGTCTTATAGCCCTTCCAGTCACCAGGTAGCTACTCTTTAACAAAGGTGCGCTCTATACATAGAACTTTACCATTAGAATCCTGAGAAGCAACACATCTCTGTAATTGGAGACCATTCTATTAGTACTGTTGGTTTCTCACAGCTCTGAATGAAATTAAATCTGTCAAAGTGAAAGTTCTGAAGAAAAACACACCAAGGACAGAACGTGACCTTTGTTACGTGCTAATTTGTTTGTTACACACAACTCTTTTAGTTTGCCCTTTTACCACATAAGTTAATTATGAAGCATTGCATGTTTTTAGAGTGACCCTAATTGTTACCTTAGTTGGCAAGGCAATACCCTGCAGGGGCTGTCGCAACAAAAAATACAAACACCAAATATCCAAAATGACACCTCCAGGAGAGCAGAAATGTAACAGACAAATCACTTAGCTTAGTCTACAGTTCAAAAAGGCTTTGCCAGTATAGTTATAATGGTATAGTTATACCAAAAATACCCTTCTAGTAGAGCTGCTGCTTATGCCATTTCCCCAAATGAAACATACTATACCAGCAGAAGGACTTCATTGCTGGTATAACTGCATCTACACTAAGATTCTGTTCTAGTGTAAGTGTCGTTAAAAAAAAGCTGACAATATTATACCAACAAAAGTTTCCAGTGTACATCTGGCCCAAGCATTCCAGAAAGAGGAGACAAGACACAATACATACTTGACAAACTAGTTTCATATGCTTGTCCCAACAGTAAGTTGTACTGTGTTCTATTTGTAAAGCCAAGGTTTTCCCAAAAATATCTTGGAAGACATGGAAAGCGGCAATCAATCCCAAAGGAACATTTAAGTTTACACATCAGACAATAGGACATTGATAGAGTAAGATTGGTGGGGGTGAGGGTGCGGGGAAGAGAGAGAATGTGCCAGATAGACTGAACTTTTGGCTAGTCCACAAATATACTCAGCACTCCATTTGGGGGAGAGGGAAGGGAAAGAACATAGGCTTTTGTTGGGTGTGTAGGGAGAAAGACAAAGACAGCCAAAAGAAAAATTAAAGCCCACAACACGATTCTGTAGAATAACCTACTTGGACTGGGTCTGCTTTGTGATATTTCTGATAGTTGCTCCTTCTTTCCCAATAATGGCTCCTACAAACTGCGTGGGAACCAGCATCCTTAGTGGAACATCCGACTGTGGTTTCTGCCTTGTGGCTGCACCAGGTGACCCTTGCCTCGGAGGACCCCTCTGTCCAAATCCACGTCTCCCCTGTGGATGCTGTTGTGCGGGTGGTTGTGCTGCCATTTCATCTGGGATATACGCAACTTTCAAGGAATTGTTTTCAAGCTGGAATCCGTTTAGTTTTTCTATTGCTCTGTACAGTTGCAAAGGGGAAAAATGAGAATTATATATGGGACCTTATGAAATGAAAAATCATTCAGTTATGGGCTTCTGTTCATTGTAAACTGCATGAATGAAACTAGAGACCGACTCCTACATTGAAAGTTACACACTTAGGCCTTGTCTACACTACAGGAACTACAGCAGCATAGTTATGGCACCGTAGCTATGCCACTGTAAACCCCCGAGTGCAGAGACAGACTACAGTGCACTAGGAGTTTCTCCATCACTGTAGGAACTCCACCTCCCTGAGCAACAGTACTTAGGTCAACAAAAGCATTCTTCCATCAACCTAGCTGTGTCTACACAGGACTCAAGCGAGCATAGCTACGGTGCTCAGAGGTATGGATTTTTCACACTCCTGGGTGCCACACTTATGTCGACTGCATTTGTAAATGTAGATCAGGCCTTATACAACCCAAGATCTATGATATACAATTAGACAGAGAAAGCACTATGCACAAACTTACGAATATGGTCTTGCAAAGTCTGATGGTATGTCTACACTCTGGAGCCTAAGCCCGCATGGCTATGTCAGCACAGCCCCCTAGCGTAAGCAGCCTACACTGACACCACCTCCCAGAACAATATTAGCCATGTCTCCTTTTGCTGGTATATCTTATATCAGGCAGGTGGTTTAACTATACTGGCAAATTAACTCTTTCTGCTGGTACAAGCCAAGTCTATGCTTGAGGCTTTGCCAGTATTAGCTATATTAACAGAGTTGTACTAGCAAAGCTTTTGTATTGTGGACTAACCCTAAGGGCTTGTCTACATTTACATTTTATAGTGCTCTAACCCCTCTGAGCGCAGCAAGTTTGAGCACTTTAAAGTGCTAGCGTGGACAAGCTCCGAGCACTCCCCCCTCGTGGAGGTGGATTACCAGGAGTTCTGGAGAGCTCTCTCCCAGCACTCACACGTGACCACACTCACACTTCAAAGCACTGCTGCGGGACTGCTCCCACGGCAGTGCTCTGAAGTTTCTAGTGTAGACGTAGCCGAAGACAAAAAGTGTTCTTTTAAAACACAGCTAGCTAACAGGATTTGAAATACCACTCAGCACCCATTTCAGACAGAGTTTAAACACTTGTACAATAACAGCCAATTATGTTGTAACCTGGGAGAGAATTAGTCAAGAAATTCACTTGAGGCATGGCTACACTTGCAAATGTAGAGCGCTTTGAGTTAAACCAGCCTTTGGAGAGCACAGTAGGGAAAGCACTGCAGTCTGTCCACACTGACAGCTGCCAGTACACTGGCGTGGCCACATTTGCGGCACTTACAGCAGCACTGGGAGTGGTGCATTGTGGGTAGCTATCCCACAGAGCACCTTTTCCCATTCTGGCGCTGTGGCTTGTGGGAAGGGTGGGACAGGACCCAGAATGCCCCAGAACACCCCGTGATGCATTGGTTCGTATTCTAGGAATCCCTCTGCTTCCATCCACAATTGGTGCCATCTTTCAACGCTTTTTTGTACTGCGCATTCTGTCTTCCCTTTTGGTCTGCGAGAATGGAGCCCGAACTGCTGAGGAATACGCTGACGAGCCTCGCCAGCACATCACGTTTGGCAGTCGAGTTATTCCTTAAGATCCAAAGTGACAGTGAGGACTCCGACAATATCGACTCGAGTAACGCATACAACACGAGATTGCTTCTGGCATTCACAGACATGCTCACTGCCATGGAACGGCGCTTTTGGGGTTGGGAAACAAGCACTGAGTGGTAGGATCACATCATCATGCAAGGCTGGGATGACGAGCAGTGGCTGCAGAACTTTCAGATGAGAAAAGCCACTTTCATAGGACTGTGTGATGAGCTCGCCCTCACCCTGCAGGGCAAGACACGAGATTGAAAGCTGCCCTGCCCATGGAGAAGCGGGGGGCTATTGCAATCTGGAAGCTGACAACTCCAGACAGCTACTGATCCGTCGCTAACTAGTTTGGAGTGGGGAAGTTGTCCATTGGAATTGTGTTGATGTAAGTTTGCTGGGCCATTAATCGCATCCTGTTCAGAAGAACTGTGACTCTGGATAACGTGTATAACATTGTGGCTGGCTTTGCACAAATGGGTTTCCCTAATTGCGGAGGGGTGATAGACGGGACGCATATTCCAGTTCTGGCACCAGCCCACCTAGCCTCTGAGTACATTCATTGGAAGGGCTATTTCTCTATGGTTCTCCAGGCACTTGTGGATCACTGTGGGCGTTTCATTGACATTAACACAGGCTGGCCCAGAAGGTGCATGACGATGCATCTTTCAGAACACTGGCCTGTTCAGGAAGCTGCAAGCCAGAACTTTTTTCCCTGACCAAAAGATCACCCTGGGGAAGTCAAAATGTCAATTGTGATCCTTGGAGACAACACTTACCCTTTAATGCTGTGTGAAACCCTACACAGGGAGCCTTGACAGCAGCAAGGAACAGTTCAACAACAGGCTGAGTTGGTGCAGAATGACTGTGGAGTGTGCTTTTGGCTGTTTAAAGGGCCACCGGCGCTCTCTGTATGGGAAGCTGGACCTGGCCGATAACAGCATCCCCGTGGTTATATCCATGTGCTGTAACCTCCATAATATTTGTGAAGGGAAGGATGAAAGATTCACTCAGGCATGAACCTCGGAGGTTCAACACGGTGAATTTGAACAGCCACAGAGCAGGTCTATTAGAAGGGCCCAGCATGGGGCTGCAAGGATTAGGGATGCCTTGAGGGAGCAATTTGAGGCTGAAAGCCACCAGTAATGTCTCGTGCCCTAGAGTGAAGTGCAGTCGTTCTAATGTTAGTAGGAATCTGTGTTTGCTACACATGATACACTGACTTGCAGTGCCTGTTGCTTTCCTGGGCTAAGGTATCTTTTACTTTATGCAATAATGAAGAATACTTTCAAAGCAAAAAAAATCTATTTATTGAAAAGAAACAACTGCTTGGGAAACAGAAAGGGCAAGGGGGTGCGGAACGGGACAATCATAGATTTACATATGTCCTGTTATCATACTCAACCTTCCTGTTTGGAGTGCTGTGCAATGACTGCAGCACTTCAAGATGGCTATATTGCATGGTGATGGTGGTTGAGTGCAGTGGGTAAGGGTCGTAGTATTCAGGGCTGGGTGGTGAAGCTACAGGTGTTGGAGGCAGCTGGTGGTGACAAGAACCCAGATGTTGGGGAAAGTGGGTTGGAGGTGACATGGGGGCACAAGGGAAATAGTTTTGAGACTAGGACTGCAGGGGTGGGCAGACGCGGTAGTGCTCTGCCTGAATGACTACAAGCTCCTGGATCGAGTCCGCTTAGTGCTCCATGATGCTCATCAGCCGCTCTGTACTTTGGTGCTGGCAATCCGCACTCTGCTGGCAGACCGTCCTTTCACTCTCCTGCCACTCCTGCACTTTTTGATTTTCATTAAGCGGGTGCTGCATGACTTCATGCAGCATGTCCTCTTCACTTCTAGGTGGCCTCTTCCTGATTCTTTGCAGCCTCTCGGCCCGTGATAACACAGACGGCTGAAATCTCAAGGTTGCATCTGTAAAGACAAAATGCAACACTTAACAGAGGCAGCATTCTTCACACCAGACAGATCAATGATTCCCCCATACTTAAGGAGGGCAGGCACAGTCCACACAATAGCATAATTTGCCCATCCCAAAGCAAGCGCACATAACTCATAGGAGCCCCAAAATGATGAATAAGCACTTTAATGGCTGTACTGTCCTCTGGGTTTCTGTGCCTTGGGGAGAGCCAAAAGCTGCAGGGGGCCCCTGTACTGAACACAGTCCCCAGATTTTCCACAGGAGTTTGTCCTGGAAGATCTCTTGCTGCTGAGGGTGACCTGGGAAGCAAGAGAGGTCTTCTACTACAATGCAGCTTCCGCCCTGGCCCATATGCAGCTTCCTTGTGTGCAGCAATGGTCCCCCTGCCCCTCACGGCACAGAGCCTGTTAGCCTGACTGGAACACGGACATGTTAGCCTGACTGGGACAAGGACCACAGTGGCTCTCCCATGAAACCTGCGCAAGCGCACTTCCCAAGTTCTGGCTGAGAGCTTTGAAGAGATCAGTGAGGCCGATTACCACGATGTGAGAGAGCACATTAATGCCCTGTTCCGCATCTAGGCATGCATATAGCCCTACCCCTCCTTGCCCCAAGAGCCCATACCGAGTAACTTCCTTTCCAAAACAAAAGCCGCTTACCAGGAACCTCCTCTGGTGGTTGTCCTTCCCCAAGCACTGGCTGCCGCAACTGGCTACCTTCCCTCCTGGCTTGAGAACTGCTCCTGGCTGCCTGCATCTAGGGATGCTGGGGTGTCTTACTCCTCCTCTGCATCCTCGCTCCCACTTTGTTCCTGCTCCTCCTCCTGCCTTGTTGGACTGGGCTCCATAGTGTTCATGGTGGTACTTGGAGAGGAGGTGGGGTCACCTACAAGTATCGTGTCCAGCTCTTTGTAAAAACAGTAGGTCGCGGAGGCAGCACCAGAGTGACCATTTGCCTCATGGGCTTTGCAGTAGGCATTCCACAGTTCCTTCTCTTTAACCCCGCACTGCAGTGCGTCCCAGCCATGGTCCCCTTTCCATCATGTCCCTTGATATCTGCCTGAAGGTACTGTAATGCCTACAGCTGGGGCGAGGCTGGGACTGGACAGCTTTCTCCCCCTGAACACTAATGAGGTCCAGCACCTCGCCATTGCTCCATACTGGGGATCGCCTGGCGCATGGAGGCATGGTCACCTGGAAAGATTCGCTGAGAGCAGTCCACGCCAGGCTGAGCAAACAGGAAGGGGATTTTCAAAATTCCCAGAGAATTTAAAGGGCAGGTCTGATGGTTGGACAACTGAGGGCAAGGCAGTAGAGTTCAAACCGATGACCAGAGTGGCTAGAACAGGCATTGCAGGACACTTTTCGAGGCCAATCAGAGTGCATTAACAGACCAGGGAGTCCACACCGGCACTGCAGCGCTCCAACGGGGGCGCATCACATGTTATTCCACTCGCCAAGGTGGAGTACCAGGAGTGCTCTAGCTGCGGAGTGAGAGCGCTCTACGTGCCTTACCAGCGAAAACGGGTCGTGAGTTAGAGCGCACAGGGCTACTTTAATGCGCTGTAACTTGCAAGTGTAGCCATGCTCTTAGTCAGTAGCATAGGTTACAAAACAGATATCTGACACAATAGAAAGGTGTTGAAATGCATTTGCACTAGTGGCTAAATTGTGTTTCAAATACTAATAGATACTAATATTCATCCCTTCTTATCAACTGTTGAGACTAGACCACTTCCACCTTAAGTGAATTGGCTCGTTAGCACTGACCGCCCCACTTGGTAAGGCAACTCCCATCTTTTCATGTGCTATAATATATATTCTGCTTATTGTATTTTGCACTCCATGCATCTGATGAACTGCGTTTTAGCACATGAATACTTATGCCCAAATAAACGTGTCAGTCTCTAAGGTGCCACAAGGACTTCTCAGTTTTTTTGTTTTGTTTTTTAAATAGCTAGCTGGATTTTTTATTTTTATTTTTTTTAAAGGGCACCTTCCCCGTTGGAGGGACCCACCACTAAGCCTCTCCCACTAAGCTCCACTAATTCCCACTTTCCTCCTCATTCTCATTGTTTTTGGGCAAAAGGAGGAACAGAGCAATTACAAGAGCATTCCTCACTCTGCCTCATACAAGAGGCAAAGCACGGAATGGAGCTCCCTTCACCAAGTCTCACCTACTCTGGGAAGCAACACTGCATTTAACATAAAGAACATAAGGACAGCCATACTGGGTCAGACCAATGGTCCATCTAACCCAAGATCCTGTCGTGGACGACAGTGACCAGTACCAGAGTGAGCGTCCAGAACAGGGCAGTTGGAGGGATTCACCCCGTCTTCCCCTCCCAGCTTCTGGCAGTCAGAGTTTAGGGTCACCCTGGGCATGGGGTTGCATCCCTGACCATCTTGGCTAATAGTCATTAACATATCCTCCATTCTTTTTTGAACCCAGTTATACTTCTGCCCATCTCAACATCCCATGGCTACCAGTTCCATAGGTTAATTGTGCACTGCATGAAAAAGTACTTGTTTGTTTTAAATCTGCTGTGTATTAATTTCTTTGGGTGACGCCTGGTTTTTGTATTGTGGGGAAGGGTAAACAACACTTCTCTATGCACTTTTTCCACACCATTCATGATTTTATAGATCTCTGACTACCATCCCTTAGTCAGTTCTTTCCTAAACTGAAGAGCCCTAATCATTTTAGTCTCTCCTTGTAAGGAGCCCATTCCATGCCCTGGATCATTTTCATTGCGCTCCTCTGAACCTTTTCTAGTTCCACTATATCCTTTTTGAGATGGCACAACCAGAACTGGACACAGTACTCAAGGTGTGGGTGCACCATGGATTTATATAGTGGCATTATGATATTTTCAGACTTATTTTCTACCCTTTTCCTAATAGTTCCCAACAGACTGTTAATCCTTTTCGAGTGCTGCTGCACTCTGAGCTGCAGTTCTCAGAGAGCTACCCATGGTGACCCCAAGATCTGTTTTGTGAGCAGTAACAACTAATTTAGAAACCATTACATGCATGTTGTTGGGATTATGTTTTCCCATGTCCCTTACTTTGCACTTATCAGTGTTGAATTTCATTCGCCATTTTATTTCCCAGTTACCCATAATACAAAACAGTTTAGTCCATCTCAAGTCAGCCACAACCAGCTGACATTTTTTAAATAAAACAGTCCTCAGCCTGGTCTACTCATAAAACATAAATCAAGCTACCTATATCACTCAGAGGTGTGAAAAATTCACACTCCTGAGACCCATAGTTAAGCTGACCTAGGCCCCAGCACATACACTGCTAGACTGATGATAGAATTCTTCAGTCAAACTAGCTAGCCTCTTGAGAGGGTATATTTGCTACAGCAATGGAAAAACCCCTCCTGTTGCTATATCAAGTGTTTAAGCCACAGTGCCGCTATAGTGCTTGTAGTATAGAAATGTCCCTTGTCTACACCAAGTACTGTCCTCTGTTTAGCTTTGTGTTAATGTGTTATCAATGCAATGTTCTTTCCCAGTGTAGAAAAGACCCTGGACACTGAAAAACAAACCCAACTTTGTGGGGAAAGTATGACAGTGTTGTTCCTTTCCCATTAAAATAGGGGAGGAACACACTAACCCTAACCACCAAAGGTGCCTGTCAAAAGAATTTCAGAGATAGCACATAGGTAGAAAGTGCCCCCAGTATACTCTTTCCATTATAGTGTTACTCCCAGGGAAAAGAAAGATCTTTTAAAAAACTGGTATTGTTAAATAGCCCAGGATGGCCATATGATAGAAAAGGTTTCTGAGAGCAAGATTCTTTTGGATTTAAATGTCATGACAGTTTACAGCAGAAAAAGTCAGCAATGTGGATGAACTAGGAGATATACTGAATCTAGGAAAACACAGAGTGCCATGCATAGTGCTGTAAATATCTGTTCACTAACTTAACCTTTGCCTGGAAAAAAGTTACATTTATTTGTGGGGAGGGATTATTGCTATGTCATAGGTGCGGCTGGTAGTGCTACTTATTATTAAGGTTTTCTGACATTTTCCATTATAGACCCTGTTTTCAGTTGTTTGTAACTTTGGCAAACTTTATCCATCTGGGGTGAAGATTTCCATGTTCATATCTGCCTCAGGCTCATTTTTACACCCACGAGGCAGACATAAGCCTGGAAAAAATTTTAAGACTTCAGCCAGAACAGTTTGAGAACAAGGCTACAGAAAAATACATAATTATGTCCATGTTACATATTCTGGCAACCTTTTCTTTGAAAAGTTTTAGTGCCCTCATTCTTTAGAGCAGGGTTGTAAGACCAAGAAAACTGTGGTTCACATACGTGCAGTAAATACTTAGGGTATTTGCACACTACAACTGTACTATCGTAGTGCCATAGTGTAGATTCAGTGGTGCTCAAACAGCGGGTCAGGACCCTAAAGTGGGTCATGACCCCATCTAAATGGGGTTGCCAGGACCAGCATTAAACTCGCAGAGGCCCAAGGCTGAAGCAAAAGCCTGAGGCCCCACTACCCTGGGCTGAATCTGATGCCTGAGGGCTTCATTGTGGACAGCCGGGCTCAGGTTCAGGCCCCCCTCCCGCCACCACGGGTCATGTAGTAATTTTTGTTGTCAAAAGAGGATTGTGGTGCAATGAAGTTTGAGAACCGCTGATGCTTCCTACACTGACAGAAGGGGGTTTTGATCTATATAGTTAATTCATCTCTCCAAGAGGAAATATTAGATCGATGGAAGAATTGTTCTGCAGCTGAGGCGCATTTATATCATGCACTAGGACAACTTAACTACAGTGCTCAGGGCATTAAGCTTTTCACAGCCCTGAGACACGTAGCTAGGTTGATCCCATTTTTAAGCATAGACCGGGCATTGGATTTTAGCAGCTAAATTCCTCAAAGACTTCAACTGCACTGAGGGTATGGCTACACTTGTAGCTGTACAGTGCTGCCACGGGAGCGCTCCCACAGCAGCGCTTTGATGCGAGTGTGGTCACGGCGCCAGCGCTGGGAGAGAGCTCCCCCAGCCCTGCAAGTACTCCACTTCCCCATGGGGATTAGCTCCCAGTGCTGGGGCACTGTTTACACTGGCGCTTTACAGCGCTGTAACTTGCTGCGCTCAAGGGGGTGTTTTTTCACACCCCTAAGCAAGAAAGTTGCAGCGCTGTAAAGCGCCAGTGTAGCCAAGGCCTTAGCATGTTCCAGTCTGGGACTGAGCAGGACTTTCCCTGCAGTTGCAGTTTTGGGTTGCTATCGGCCATGCCAGGCAGGTCCAGGCCCCTGAATTGAGAGTAGGGAGACCCTCTCTCCTGTGCTCTTAAAGACCTCCCTCCTGGGGCAGGCAGCATTTGCTCTAGATGTAGAGGGTCCTAGGAGTCTCGGATTGAGTGCCCAAAATTAGTGGATACTTTTAACCTTGATTTCTCTCTGCCTCAGATCCCTATCTGTAAAATAGGAATACCACACACTCCTGACCTCACAGGACGTTATGAAAACAAATAAATATTGGTGAAGTACCAGTATGCTATATAGTGAGGACTGCCAAAGAAAAGTCAATGAGGAAATTAGTAATTCTGGGGTTTGAATAGTGTGCAGCAAATAAGGCACAGGCCACACATTGACTAGCTGCTCATTAATTGACCACCATCCATCCTCTGCATTGCATGAGGCAGGTGTCCTGCAAAAAAAGGAACATGTGATTATGGAATTGAAGACTATCATAAGGCACAAGGGGCCAAGTTAAGATTGCACAGGCAACTTTAATTCTGACATTTCCCAACTTCAGCAACCTTAATGTTTTTATATATTTTGTGCTTAATAAAAAGATGAAAAAGGGACTGAGTGGAAAATAAGTCATTTGACAAAGGTGGTGGCAGGCCCATCAATGATTCCTCCCCATCTCCCCCAATATCTTATTCCTTCCCACATTTGTTTGCCAAGTTCACGTACTGTCTCCTTCTAACCCTCCAACAAAATGCTTTAAGCTGCTTTTGCTTCAAGAAAAAAGCTTTATGGCAGAATCCTAGCACTGTTATAAGCAACCCTACACCAAACCAGTGCATAGCTTTCTTACATATGTTTAAGGAAATATTAGTGCCTGCATCTCATCTACATATACATCGCTTCTACACACCGTACATGACACAGCAAAGACTGCGCAGACCTGCGTGTTTTCAGTGCAACATAAGCAGGATTTTTCTAATTACTATACAGATCAGAACTTATTGCTGTGATTTTATTAAGTCAGTACATTGGTTAAATACAAAGAAAGTAGTGAGAATTGGAAAGGGGGGGAGGGAGAGGAAATAAACGTAAAAGATGAGTAGGGACTAGAGTGGGAAAAAGTGTACTATTGGACTAGATTTACTTATTTTTACTAATTAAACTACAGTAAGTGACCATCCCATGCTCCGGATGACCTAACAGATCACTGAAGTTCATTTTAAACCCACCTTCTGTAATAAAGCTACTCCTCACAGAGCCAACCAATTGCCCAACAATTTAAACACTAAATCACAACAGCTATCATACCTCTGTATTCTTCAGTCACCTCCTCCTCAAATCCTTGGGAGAAAAGATGGCTCTTGTAGTGTGACCAGAAGATTAACTAATCCAGGCTTCAGTGGAGCAGGTGAGGAAGCAAACTACACTTCAGAAGCTCCCACTCATTTACAACAGGAGGACTCCAGCACCTTTGTTGATTTCAATGGTATCAGCATGGTACAAGGAAATAAGTGGTATCTCAATCTCACTAGAAGCGCCTTCCAGCCAAAGCAAATAGGAAATAATAATGTTTGCAGATGGAAGGGGTCAAAGGAGGAGAAAAAAAATCTAATGGGTGAAAATGTTTCCTGTTCTTGGTCCTGCTAGTGAAGGCAGGGGGCTGGACTCAATGATCTTTCAGGGTCCCTTCCAGTTCTACGAGATAGGTATATCTCCATATATTATTATAACCTGTATATCTAGCACTATTTGCAGAGTGGACAACAGTGAGACTGCACACACTGAGAACCTCTCCTCCTGGCACCTGTGTGACCAGTGCCATTTCAAAACACCAACTCAATAGAGCAAAAATGAGGTGATCAATCAGGACAAATGCTACTTGGTCACCCTTAGCTCAAATCTCATGAGACTCTTCATAGTTAACATGAAAGACTTGTTTAATGGAAGGTTGGTGAACAACTTGTATCAGGAGGCAACACTTGTACCTGCCAAACTCTGGCCTACAAACTATCTGCTCCCCAGATGTGAAAAAAATAACAGTGGCTTGATGGAGATAAAGGGGAGAAGTTGAGAGAGAGAAGAGTTGGAGAGCACTGAACCTGTTAACACCAGGAGGTGACACCCCAAATCTTGTTTAATTCAGTCTGTTAAAAAAACAAAAACCAAAAAAACCCACCTCTATGTCAGTCAACTGCAAGAGTGGGAAGCGGTGATCAACTGGACAGGATGCTCACAGTACAAGTATTTTAATCAGAGATTGGTACTAAAACAGAATGTTTAGAAGAGGGCAATGGCCATTGTTCATAACCTGTTACACATAAACCAGTGAACTTGCTCAGAAATAAATGGCTTCCTGCATTAGAATGAAAGAAATATTAGGTATATCATGTTTTCATGTAAGTTCTTGGTTTCAAATCAAGAGCAGCAGGTCTTGTTATGGTCTTCTCATCAGCTCCCCAGGCAAGTGTATCTGTCGCTCTGTCCCTCTCATGCTGTGGTAGGCTGAACAATATTCTTAACTGCTGAACACCACACCTTCCCCTTTAAGATTCCACGTCTTATGGTTAACCAGTTATTTGCTGGTGTTCTAATGGCACCAGAGATTATGCAGGCAAGGCATTTCACTCTGAAGCCCAAACTGTGTCTACAATAATAGAAAATTTTTCCAGTGGACACATTTGCATGAAGGTCTTGGATAGCAGCATTTTTTGCATAATTATATTCTTCTGCATTTAAATACCAGTATTTCTTTCATAAGTAGTTTTCAACATTAAAAAACAACATAAAACCACAATAGAAATATAACAGACTGTAATTTCACAAAACTCAGGATTTTCAATGTTTGGTTCCTATAGCAACCTTAGTTCTGCCCCCTTGCAGCACATTTTGCAACAGTATTTGATACATGATCAAGAATTTATGCAACAACAAAATGTTTCAGATACGTACCAGTCCTTAAAAAGTTATGGTTTCTCTGTGCTACATACTGTCCAGTGTCATAACAGCGTATTCTAATGCATACATGTGTCTCATAAAACAAACATACTTCAGTGCAGCTTTCAGATGCTAATAATACTTATCAGGTTATCTATATCTGAAAAGGTATACACCCTTAACGTCTAGGCACTGTAGCCAAAAATTAAAATATAGTCAGTTTCAAAACAGAGCCAGCAGGTATTCATCCCCAACCCCAAAGAAAATAATCCACCACAATAAAACCAGATCCAAACAATACTCCTTCCTCTCCTTTCATCCCCATAAAATGACCATCCCTTGCAAAAGCCCAAGTAAAGAGATGGGTTCTGTAACATGCCTTGGGGGGTCAACAAATGTGGGTTATTTTAGACCACGGAGGGAAATGATGAGTAGGGTTTTGAAGTTTACAGCAAGGAGCATGATTTTGACCTACTGTACAAGTCTCTAAGTGGCTTGGGACCTCACAATCAACTGGCTCTTCCATTACACAAATGGGCTCCAGTGCCTAAGTTGATTGTGAGTTTGTCAAGATAGCACAAGGAGATACACTCTCTCAATAGGTAAGTCCCAAGCCACTTAGGGACTTATACAGTAGGCCAAAATCATTCCCTTCGACTCTACCCTGAAATCAATAAGCCAACAATGCAAGTCACAGACCACTGGGCTCATATGCTCCCACTGAGATATGCTGTTGAAGAGGGCTGCAGTATTCTGTATCAGTATCTGGATTGATCTAAGATGTGTAGCCCCAGGTAGAATACATTACAGGACTCCTGTCTTGAGATAGCAAACACAATAATCACATTAGCTAGGCTTGCAGCATCTTAAAGGAACAATCAGAATTTTCTAGTCAGATGAAGACTTGGAGGGAGGGGAGGAGCAAGGGAGGGAAGGAGAGAGACGGGGACCACCCCTTATTTCTGGTCCCTGCTACTACACTGTAACAGCCAGTGGGGATTAGACATCAGAAACCAGATAGAATCCTCAGCCTGTCTTTTGATTGCTTCCCTTAGAAGGCAAGTATCATCTCCACCCACTAACTCATCTATGCCCCCATCTCACCCAGATAACAACATTGGCTAAAAAGGCTGAGCTGGATACACAGCTGAGGGACAACTCATGCATCCTCATCAATTGTTCCAATGGCCCCAAATAAACATGGAACAAGATAGGAGACTAGATGGAATGCCGTAGGACTCCAAATGACACTACCTTTAGGAATGAACAGCAATGGCCCACCCAAAACAGCTCACCGCAAAGGAGGAATGAGTCCCCTGACAGCTGCCCTATCCACTCTTGTACCATCCAGAATTTGATATCCTGCATTTACTTAGTCTACTATTTTCAAAGTTGAAAACATTGTCTTTCTTGAAACAGTTTTCTTCTGGCAGAAAAAAGGCACCAGACCTTTTTCAGCACTGACTACAGGCCAATGTTAAATACAAAGAACACCAAGGCATAGATGTCTGAGCTGACTGATCACAACCTGAAGAAAACTAACTTGGCAATTTCCCCCACATTTTGAGAACACAAAATGCAGCCTTAGAAGTTTGTTTCTGAACTAAAACCAAGAGACATTTTATTTCAAAACAATAATGCTTTTAAAGATTCTAAACAACTGCAAACAGGTTCAATATCATCTCAGTCTTGTATTATAGCATTACCAACACACATGCTGTTATATATTTCTGCTAATACACACTTCAACAAGGAAATAAACTATAAATTCAAATATTGCTTAAGCAAATGGTGCTGTAGCTGAGATGTGGCCAGCTTTATATGTTACTATCAGCCACAGCTTGTAAACCAACCCTACTAAATGCTAGCTTTATATTTAGTTGAACTGCAGTAGCCCCTAGATGCTCCAGTCAGGATCAAGGCCCCACTGTTGGAAGCACTATACAAATATACATGAAGACATGGTCTCTGGCTCAAAGTAGTTTGCAATCTAAGAGCTTTATTAATCCTAAACATATCCTAAATGCGAAACCAGTATCAGCTGTTGAGTTCAATTGTCAGAAGCAGCTTCATAAAGCCCAATTCTCATTCGTATTCAGACTGACCACTATATTAGTGAAATCAGAGCTCATTAATTTTATAGCCATTACTTACCGTTTGAACCTTTTCAAGTAGTAAACTTCCGCTGTGCCTCGAAATCCAGCCAACTGAAACTCAACATCAGTCAATAAAAGAGAAAAGCCATGTGTACCCTTGCAACAGTTAATTTTCATGACAGAGAGCTCACAGAGCTTTTCTTTTTAAATATAGACACACATGCACCTGGCTACTTCTCCTGTTTGTGGCCTCTAAAAGATGAGAGTTCATATCCAACTACCCAACCATAGTTAAAGGCCTAACCACACTTTCTATCAGGAACCATAATTAGTCCTTTGTAACCTGTGAATCCACAGTTTAACATCCACAACACATTCTCTTCATCCATCTGTTCATTAGGTTTCTATCCAATACACGTACTGACAGCTATGCTAGAATGTATACCTCTAACTCGATATAACGCTGTCCTTGGGAGCCAAGAAATCTTACTGCATTATGGATGAAACTGCGTTATATTGAACTTGCTTTGATCGACCGGAATGCGCAGCTCCCCCCCCCCCGCACTGCTTTACCACATTAGTGTTATAATCGGGTGGCGTTATATCGAGGTAGCAGTGTACTACAAATTCCACACAACCCTTCATTATTCAAAAGTTCTATCCAATATTCACTTCAATCCTTACTCCAAAGTTTACATTTGCCTCTAGTTCATCTGCCTCAAATGAGTTATTTTCAATTATTTGATTTCCTCTCCCCATGAATAACAGTTTGTTCCCAATGGACCAGCGACTGTCTGTCTTATCATTGTGTCTATTTGTGATTAACTTTAAAAACTGTATTTTAATAAGGAATCTATACAGGAGAACAGTAGCAGCAAGCCAGTTGCCAGTTGTTGTACCTACCTCTAAGGTTAGCAAAAATACATGAAAAATTCAAGAAGTCATGTCACAGTTTCTAGATCCAAAGCATGGATTACACAATTCCATGGGGTATTTTCAGACACATTTTGTTCTAATATTCTCAAAGCCATGTTCTGACACATGACAAAGTTTAAATGCGGTTCCAATATCTTTTATTCTTTTGATGTTAAACATTCATAAATTTTACTACAAAATCATTAAGACAGAATTTCAAGGCCAGACGGACTCCTAAAACATGGAAGTTTTGAAAGGAAAAGAAAATTAAACAGCAACTCAATCTTGGATCCCTGATTCTTAAAGGAAAACTGCTTATGTCACATGTTTCACAAGTGAAATTCGTTTAGATTGCATTAATTAGCAGAAACATTAAAAAAATTCTGGGGAGCAAAATGGAATTACTGAATTATGGATTGGTGCAAATGTTTATCACTATATACCGTAAGAAATAAGGGTGCATCTCAGCTGCTGCTTACAGTTAGCCACAAGGTGGCAGGAATTTCAAAGTTAAAAGAGCCCAAAATCTCTGTATGTTTTTTGTACTGTTGTGGTTAGGAGAGGAGAGTGAAGGAGCATGCCTGTGCTCCAGATACAAAGATGAAATATCTGAGATGTCTCAAGAAAGATAGTCCCTCACCAATCTTGGAAAGCAAAATTATACATACATTAATATGTCTAATGTGATATAAAATTTAAATACAAAGGCAATCTTCTATCCAGTAAGTGAAATTATAAAAAATAATTTAAGAAGATTAAAATATGATAGCTTTGGATTTAAAAGACGCCAAAAACCATAGATACAAGCAAATAAATCAACAGGCAATGGATGCTAAGTTAAAAAAGATAGAATAGTTCATATAATCAGAATAAGGCAAATAGATCATTTCAAGTTACTCATTTATTTAAAAGCAGTAGCAGCTTTCCAACTGACAAAACATTCAATCTTCAGAGGAGATTTTAACCAAAACTAGCAAAATCCAGAAAGGGCACACCCTCAGGAGGTAACGAAAATGCAAGGGCAAAACCAGGCCTGTAGTTTTACTAAGAGTTTTCAGCAATGTTTTACAAGCCTGATCCAAAGCCCACTGACAGAAAATGAGGGTATTTATTGGAGTCAGTGGGGTTTTGATCAGCTCCTAAGAGAGATTTGTGGTAAATAATTTTACCCAATTCTGAATTCACATGTCTTCAGGATTTCAAATATTAAAAAAGCAGGAGAGAAAGTTGGTGTACAACTGACAGTAAATTGAGGTAAAGAGGAGAAGCCTTCCTAAGGTGCAACTGAACAGAAGCAAAAATATATGTACAGACACTCCCTGGGTTACGCAAGACCCATCTTACACAAAATCACACTTACGGAAAAAGTTCCATAAGCCAGAAATAGGATTTTCGATTAGTGGAATTTTTCGCGTAACATACGGATATACATTTCCGACTTACGCAAAATTTGAGTTACGCAAGGCTTTCTGGAACGGAACGATTGCGTAAGTCGGGGAGCGTCTGTACTACTTCACATCAAGATATGCTGAGCTCAGATTTATGAGTTAAACTATAAAAACAAAGTGAACAAAAATATACTTACTGTCTAGCCTGGTCCTTATTGGCGTATGTTACATTTACTACTGCAGTCTCTGTGTCCGTGTTCACTAGAGGGGAAAATGCAACAGAAGAAAAAATTAAGTTCACTTCCCACTCACTTCACCCTCTATAAATCTGAAAGCAATTTGAGTTTAGAGCGTGTGTACCTTGCTCACAGTTCTCCACTGTTCCATATTGAGCTAACAAACTATCCAGCACCTATCAAAGGGAAAAGAAGTTGCAAATTTGAGTTTCAAAATTTCTTGACAAAAAGGCACCTAGAACTTGTAAATTTTAGAATGCATAATATTCAAAAGAACTTCCCACTTTGGTCTTGTGGATGGAGGATATTCATGGAACGGTGCAAGCAGTTTGTTCCTTTTTTCCAACCCTCCCAACTTCGAGATCTGCATTTGAAATATCATATATTTGGTTTATCCTGAGCTCTCATCTACATGAGGGGATTGACAAAAATAATAAGCTATTCTGGTCAAATTCCCCATGTAGACAAGCCCTGGGTGACCCAGAAGCAGCAATCACTTGACAACCATGTAGAAGTTGTGGCGGCCTTGTGTTTTGGAAGAAGGGCAGGAGGAGAAATCGGTATGGAGAAAGATTAAGGGGAAGAACTACAATCCCAATTAGCTCTTCGTCTAATAACTCAAGTTTCATTTGGAGCAATCACCTTCTCCATAACCATACTGGAAAAATATCGTCATAATTTTAGAAAAGGGTGAGAAAATATTAAATATTCCAGACAGAGCCAGTTTTCAGACATACTTGGTAAAGTCAGAAGTCTCCGTTATCGCCACATTTTCCTCCATATCAAAATCCTTTAACCTTTTCCTAAACCTACATTGTTTTAAAATTTAATTTTCTTCCCATTAAGAATTTGTTGAATAACAGAAACAACTGTACAGCAGTAACTGGTATAGACGGCAATCATGTTATTATGGTTCAACAGATTTTAACATTTTATATTAAGTCATAAATCCTGTTAAGGTATTAAAGCAATGCCTAAGCAGTTTGCAATTCACACGGAGCAACAAAAACTAAATCTGCAACCTGTGAGGTGTCACATACACCATTTTCTCTACAAATATTCACTTCAAGTTAAATATGAGGGGAGGAAAACCATTTGGTATGAAGAAAAAATCCACATGCATCAGAACAGCACAGCTCACAATTCCTATAAATCTCTAACAACCACAACTAAGACAAACATGCAAAATAATTAGTCTTTAAAATAAAATAAATACAACTTCAAAGCATGGTATGTTTCTATGAGAAATTAGAACTGTACCAAGAAAAACATTTATTGATATACTGTAGACATTCAGTACAATGTAAAAAACAACTCTGAACTAAACTGCAGTTTATTCCTCTCTCTATTCCTTTCACTTATTAAATAGGAAATACATGCAGATACTTGAAATGTACCTTTTCTAGTCAGATACATAAATGGCAGTACATCGTTCCTCAAATTTAGTCATGAAGAACCACCCTGAACAGCAGTATTTTCCCCATCTACTTCATTTAGGAACCATTAAAAAGAGTTTTCTGACAGCACTTGGTCTATTACACAATAGTTTAAAAGTTTAAAAACTCTTCCTTCATTCAACTAGAAATTTGTTAGGCTGTGTAATTAATTTAAGCAAGCTCCTTTTGGGACAATCCTATAGAAATTGGAGACTTCTCTGAAACCCAGCTAAAATTCCAAAATTTAAAACTGATTCATACTTTAACTTTTTTTAAATACAAACACACTGTTACTAAGTATCACTGATGCTAAGACTTCAGGAGGGTTAAAGAAGGGATCTGACATTTATATGGAAAATATATATACATGAAAACTAACTAGAGTACATGTGAAAGAGTCATGGGATTTTCTGACTTCTTGCTTTAGGACATAAACCAGCTACTCACCCACTGTCCGGGATTAGAGAGAGAAAATGTCTCCCATAGATAATTTATGCAATAACTTTGCCACAATAGAAATAAGTGGAATATCCAGAGCACCCATTAGCATCAGTATCCCACTGTACTAGGTGCTGTCCACAATGCAAAAGCAAGGTAGGCCCTTGCTTCAAAAACTTCTATAAGTGTTTTTCTTGTGATAGGACAGTAGACTAGACAGTCCATTGTCTGATAATGCAATTTTATTTCTACATTACATTAACACCACTGCAGTGTCACTGACTTGATAGTACTATAAAATAATGTAACTATTCTGTTTTTTCACAAGTTTATGTTTAAAGTTACAATTAAACTCTGTAATGATTGGCCAACTCAAGTTCACCGAGGTCCAAAACTGCAGTATCTTACATTTGATTTTTTGTTTTATTTTAATCATGTGTTATAAGAACAGGACTGAAATTCCCAGTGTTCTGTACAGCTCTGCAGAATAAAATTTCTCCAATATTTTGTAAACTGGTTATATGTGTATATTAAATTTGTGTCCTGTCCCAAAGATTTTTAAATATACACCACAATTCAGAAAATGCCACCAGCTTTTGAGGGGAGGGAAAGCGCTGAAGGAGATGGGGAAATGTTGTTTTAGATTTATAGTTAGTTTATTTCATTCTAACAGCACATAATTGATACTATTATCTTTAAAGATTCTGAATTCTTCAGGGAAAAGCCAAAAACTCCTGTTTCATTTTTTTCAGAATGTTGCCTACACAACACTAAAAACAAAACAGAACAAAAACCAACCCACACAACAGGAGCTTCTTATTCATTCTAAGTCGTCACATCTGCGACACACCACACTTTTGTGATTAATAAAGATATCCATCCTGCACATTCAGCATCCCACCCTCTTCACCACCATTCATTCTCTTCCGTGTTTCCCTTCTGTGCTGCCACAAACAGGGACAAAGTTAGTCACGGTTTTAACACACAAGTAACTTGAGTTCCCTTTTTCTCAGAAGAATTGCTTTACCAAACAGATTTAAGAAGTTCCCTCAAAGGACTGGAAGCAGATCCAACACCCTTTCAGAAAAACAGTAGTAGTCATGTTGAGTCAAAGAAATATGCCATCATGATAGCATTGTCTTCATTATAAACCTTGATTTTCCTGGCCATCTCAGTCTCAAACAGCAAGGCATTAAGGATAATTAACACTGAAAGATTAACACCTAATCAAATTGTATTTAACTGTATTAGAAAAAAATAGCAGCAGCTGTTGGTGTGTGTACTCCACTCTTGTACTTTTTGCTCATCTTTATGTTCTGTTTTCTCTCCATATGTTTTTATATCAGCTCTAGTTTCTACTGCCAACCTTCCTCTTCCAGATTTACCTCCCACTCTGTTTTGCCTTACCTTTTCCCTCCCCCCTTAATTTTCATCCCTAACACCCAAAGCCTCTAGTTCTGCTGTAAAACAAAACATGTTTTGTTTAAGCGGCTCTTCTGCAACACTCTCTCCATGTACAGCCTTGTTGGGCAATCAGAACAAAATTCAAAGCCAAGTTGGTGGTGCAGCCGCAATTCTGATGAGCAGCTGAAAAGAAAAGTTCATTTGTATAAATATTTAATCTAAGCTAAAAGAAAAAGTCAATCCTTTTCCTAAAGCCCTAGTTCCAGCATTTGTCTAAACAGGGTCTCCCTCTCTTGTTATAGCACAGATGTCTCTCACAAAAAGCTGCAGCCTTATACTGTGGACTTTCATTCATCAGACTCCAAAGCCAACTCTGACTTCATTATAAATACTGTTACCATACACCAACTGAGCCCCAATCATAACTGCTTTATAAGCTGCTCAACAAGAAAATTTCACTCTTGAGTAGCAGGGTAACTCAAATTTACAGTTTACAAATATTTCGTTTCCCATGCAGGTTTTGCATAATTTATTCATTCAAGGGATTCTACTTCTAACTAACTGAACTGTTCAGCTGAACATAGGACTGTGCACTTTCAGAGCAACATGGGTATTTCACACAACTCTTATTGCTCTAGCTCTAGGCCTTTTATTGTGGTACGGCAAAGCACGTCAGTCTCAAGATGTCAAGACCACAAGCAAAAGAAGATTAAAGAACCACACCATATTTCTTCCACCGATGAGCTGGATTCTAACATTAACTTCTGAATTTTTTTCTTCTCACGTAGAGCAATTAGATTAATTTGTCCAAATGTCTTTCACGAATTTGTTAACAAACATGCTTACAACACAACCAAAATGGCAAACAATGAGGTCAGGACAGATGAAAGGAGGATGAGGGTCATATAGTATGACCATGTGTGGATTTTGGGGGGGGAGGGGTGTGTGGAGGAGGTTTGCAGGCACTTAATAGACGCAGGGATTCCAAGGGCCAGAAGGGATCATTTTGATCATCTAGTCTGAGTTAGAATGCAGCCAGGGAACTTCCCCAACACTTGGTAAACATTCCAGGGGATTTTTAAAACAATTAGGGGGAAAATGAAGTTGTTTGTACTGCGTCTTTAAAAAAGGAGTTGAGAATGAAAGTTGGTGAGGTGAGAAAGATGTGGTGGTTGGGGAGGAAAGCACAGGTCAGGAAAACAAACAGGTGAGGGAGAGACTGGCTCAAGGTAAACACACTTCAGCCCCTAAAGCCAGGTCTACACTTCCATTCTGCTGGCACAGCAATGTCAGTCGGGTGTGATTTTTTTAAAAAAACATAGCTCTTTTGCAAAAGGACTAGCGTGGCCACAGTTATAGTGGCACATAAGTGCTTTTGGCACTATAACTGAGACTATGCTATGAGGACTTTTCCAGCACAGCTGGATGGGCAAAACTTACGTGCAGACAAAGTCTTAGTAACAAATAGTAGCCATAATATAAAAAGTCAATATCTTCAAAGAGAGATTATAACGAGCGGTAGTCTTATAACACCAACCTTAGGAGGGTTTGAGGTTGCTGTATGGTTGTTTTTTTAAGAAAAGCATTCACATCTTAGACACAGTGTGGACAATAAAATTACGAAGTTAAAATTCATTAATCAGCATGGAAGCTTCTTAAGAATATCCTTGCTTGGATACCACAATCTGGGATGGCGGTTTGGTGAAAACCAAAACAGTTAGAAGCAAGACAAAAGTAAGTTTAGGTATTTTTTAAAAAGTAGTTACCCAATCCACACTATGCTGATACAAATTGTAATTTTCGCAGATAACATGGAAATTTAAATGTCTAAGAAATTGATATTTAAAAGCAAATGAACGAGAGATGTAGAGACAGCCAAACTGGCAGCTCCCATTTACCCTTTATCTAAAGTAAAAGGAAGCTAATTTAAAACAAACCTAGGCAAATACGTGTTTATGCAATGTATGATCTGTCCAACTAAATGCCTCAGGATATGTGTTACATTATAGTTAATTCCCCTTCCCCTACAGCTATCAATGTCTATGACTCAGTGCACAAACATTACCATCTGGGATTAAGAAGAATTCACCATAAAATAATACAGCACAGATAGGACCCTACTTTAAAAAACAACCACCCACAAATGTATTTATTTATTTTAAAGGTGAAGCAATTTTCCCAGAACCTCTTTCTCCAAGTTTTGATTAAGTATATCCAGGTAAAGGAGATATTACCTGACAGCTGGGTTGCTGGATTAGTATGACTGTAAAGTCACATCTATCCATCCGATCTCATGAGGAAAAACAGAATCCAAGTGCAAACTCTATTTACCACTCCCACCACCTTATCCCTATAGTATCAACATTAGATGTAACAATATTAGGATCCGCTGCTCATACTACCCAAATTATGCTGTCCTAGTGAGAGAATGTGCAAAGTGCGGGAGGTGGCAAATTCTGTGTGGGGGGGGGGGGTTAGAGACTGATGAAATGTGTGTATTTTCTGCATTATTGACATAGTTGTACCTAAACTACCAATAAAGCACCTAATAGTGCTATGAAATGGAATCACATTTTTAACACCTTCCTAGGGAGGCGGCATTTAACATTGGTCAATGTCAGAGACAGGACAAGGGTTTAGACAGAATGCTGCTTTGATCCAGTTTTGCAAATCTCAGGTCTCTTTTCAACACTATATAAAGCAGGTCAGAAAACGTTAAGTATTTCCCCCCTCCCCCCCAAAAAAAAAATTGTAAAAACCTCAAATGTTGCTTATCTAACTTTTTCCATGGAAGTTCTGAAAACAAAAAAAATTGCTTTTGATTTTCAGTTTGTCAAAAACTTTAAAATATCAAGAAATACAAATTTCCATTTTAAAAAGCCATTTTTCATCAACCTGAAATTTTGACCTGCTCCAGTTTTATAGTATAAAGATACCTGAGCATATTTCAGATGAAAAATATTACTTCAATTTAGATATTCTGTGTCTCCCTAAGAACACCTGCCACAGCACCATTCTAGTATCTTTCTACTGTTTGTCAATTTCAAATCTGGTTTATTGCAAGGGAGGAAATTTTCTGCACTGGATTTATCTTTTGCTTGGGTGTATTTACATGTCAATTTTGACTTCATACAAGTCTTGTTTAAGGCATCCAGAGACTTTTAGGCACACAAAGGCAAAAACTGTAAACTGGGTGAGAGAGCCATGGTTGCAAAAATATTGACTTTTTTGCTCCTGTACAATTTTCTATAGATATTAAAAAGCCCTGGTTTGAAATGTTATTGCTTTAAAGTTTTGCACTAACCTGAACTTTTCAGTTTGAGAGCATAATTTTTGTTAGCTTAAAAAACTTCAAAGGCACAATAGCACAAAAGTAAAGTGAAGTTGAAAGCTTGTGACTACAGCAACTACAGGAAATTGCATGCAACAGCAAAATTGACTTTTGAATCATCTTTTGGAAACAAATCACTGAGAATAAGCTTATATAGTTGTGAGCACAACTAATTTGAATAAAGACCATATATAGGAAAAATGTTGTTGTGAGTACTGCTGTATATTTGTATTGTGGAAACAGGGACCACTTCTGTGAGGGATATTCGGTAAATCTTCCCCAGGAGTTTTGCCTCTTCCAGAATTTAGCATTTCCTATAGTATCCATTTACAGCTATCTGAGAAGAGAACACTAATTACAGGGGGAAGTAGGTTTAGCTTACAATTTCCTCTGATAAAATAAGTATTAGAAGTCATATGGAGACTATATCAAAGACATTAACTGTATACAGCATACATTCAAAATGACAGGCTTTTAAAGAAAACAAAAAAAGTCTTTAACAACCACTTCATGGCTAACTGACTAGGAAGAATTCTCAGATCTCTTTACAAGCAAAACCTGAAAAAAAAAAACATACAAAATTGAAGGGTCATGTATAAACTATATTATTAAAGAGCTTCAGTCATTTCAAAACCTTCTGTAAAATACATATTTCCTCCACTCGCAAGCTGCCCTCCCAATGGAAAGCATTGCTAAGATCTAGCCAGATGTTTAGAGAATGTTTGCCCTCCTGATAGCTGCTGATCTCCCAAATGGAGGGTGTGGCTACACTGGAGAGTTGCAGCGCTGGTGGTGGGTTTACAGCGCTGCAACTTACTCAAGGTCCACACTTGCAAGGCACATACAGTGCTGCATCTCCCTGGCTGCAGTGCTGGCTGTACTCCTGCTCTGCCTGGGAAATAACGATTGCAGCACTGGTGATGCAGCGCTGCTCCATCACTGTGGCCACCAAAAGCGCTGTAATTGGCCTCCAGAGTATTCTGAGGTATCCCAGAATGCCTGTTCAGCCACTCTGCTCATCAGTTCGCACTCTACTGCCCTGGCCTCAGGTGACCCGCCCTTTAAATGCCCCGGGAATTTTAAAAATCCCCTTCCTGTTTGCTCAGCCAGGTGTGGAGTGCAATCAGTGAATCTTTCCAGGTGACCATTCCTCCACGTGCCAAACGAGCCCCAGCATGGAGCAATGACGAGTTGCTGGACCTCATCAGTGTTTGGGGTGAGGAAGCTGTGCAGTCACAACTGCACTCCAGCTGTAGGAATTACGATACCTATGGGCAGACCTCAAGGTCCATGCTGGAAAGGGGCCATGACCGGGACACGGTGCAGTGCAGGGTTAAAGTGAAGGAGCTGCGAGTGCCTGTTGCAAAGCCCGTGAGGGAAACTGCTGCTCTGGTGCTGCCCCCACGACCTGCCGTTTTTACAAGTAGCTGGACATGATACTTGGGGGTGACCCCACTGCCAATCCGACGACCACAATGGACTCTTCAGAGTGGGGGGAAGGGGCAGAGGAGGAGGAAACCTAGAGTGAGGGTACGAGGGTGGGGGGGAGACACCCCGGAGTCCCTGGAGGCATGCAGCCAGGAGCTCTTCTCAAGCCAGGAGGAAGGTAGCCAGTCGCAGCAGCCAGTACTTGGTGAAGGACAAGCAGAGGAGCGGGTTACCGGTAAGCGGCTTTTATGTTCAGGATGGAAATGTTTCGGGAGAGGAGGGAGGGTTAGGGCTGCCTGCATGCATGCCTAGTTGTGGAATAGCCCATTGATGTGGTCTATCACGTCGCGGTAATCGGCCTTGGTAATCTCTTCAAAAGTTTCAGCCTGAACATGGGCAATGCGCTTGCGCAAGTTAATATGGAGAGCCACTGTGGTCTTTGTCCCAGTCAGGCTAACGCGTCCGCACCACTGTGTCGCGAGGGGTGCGGGGACCATTGCTGCACACAGGCAAGCTGCATAGGGGCCAGGGCAGAATCCGCATTGTTGTAGAAGACCCTCCCGCTCTTCCCAGGTGATCCACAGCAGCGAGATATCTTCCAGGATTAACTCCTGTGGAAAATGTTGTGAGACTGTTCAGTGTAGATGCCCCCTGCAGCAGCTTGCTTTCCCCAAAGCACAGAAACCCCGGAACATCCCTGAAGCAATCAATCCCCCTTACTCACCATTTCGTGGCTCCTGTGGGTTGTGTGTGTTCTGTTTGGTATGGGAAAAGTATGCTAAAATGAAGACTGTAAACTCCTTCACTGTGTGGGAATAACTGTCTGGGTGAGATTATAAACAATGCAGCCTCTGTTAACTGTTGTCATTTTTGCCTTTCAAAAAAAGTGTCCTTGACTACTCGAATGCCCGTATCATCCACTGCTCAGAGGCTACAAAACCTGCAGAAGAAGCCGCGAAAAAGCAAAGAAGACATGCTGAAAGCAGTTATGGATCACTCTGCCAGAGAAAGTAAAAAACTGCAGGACTGGAGGGGAAAGGGAAAGCAGGCTCCCCCAGAGAAACGCAGCAGCTAAGAAGAAAAGCACAAAACAGCTGATAAGCACCCTGGCACGCCAAGCGGACTCTATCCAGTCACTCGTAGCCATGCAGACAGAGCACTACCATGCCGGCTCTCCCCCGTCCCAAAGCTCTTTCCCTTGTGCCCCAATGTCAGCACAAAACCCCCTTCCCCAGTATCCAGGTTCTTACCACCACCAGCTGCCCCCAACACCTGTATGTTCACCTACCAGCCCTGAGAACTACAACCCTTACCCTCCGCACTCAACCCCCATCACCATGCAGTATAGGCATCCTGAAGTGCAGCAGTCATTGCACAGCACTCCAGACAGGACATATTCAAACCTGTGACTGTACAGTTCCACACCACACACCCCTCCCCTTTTAGGTTCCTAAAATGTTGTGTGTCTGTCAAGAAAGTTATTTTCTTTTCAATAAATGAATTATTGGCTTTGAAAACAGTCTTTATTATTGCAGAAAGTCAAAGATACCGTAGCCCAGGAAAGAAACAGGCACTGCAAATCATTTCAGGAAAAACAGATTCCTACTAACATTGTAACCACTGCACTTCACTCCCGTGCAAGGCACCAAACATTACTGTTGGTTTTCAGCCTCAAATTCCTCCCTCAAGGCATCCCTAATCCTTGGAGCCCTGTGCTGGGACTCTCTAGTAGCCCTGCTCTCTGGCTGTGCAAATTCAGCCTCCAGGCATTGAACCTCAGAGGTCCATGCCTCACTGAATCTTTCACTCTTCCCTTCACAAATATTATGGAGGGTACAGCACACAGATATAACCGCAGGGATGCTGCTTTCCCCCAAGTCTAGCTTCCCATACAGAGATCGCCAGCGCCCTTTTAAACAGCCAAAAGTACACTCCACAGTCATTCGGCACCAGTTCAGCCTGTAGTTGAACCCGTCCTTGCTCCTGTCAAGCTTCCCTGTATATGGCTTCATGAGTCAAGGCATTAACGGGTAAGCGGGATCTCCAAGGATCACAATGGGCATTTCGACGTCCCCTACTGTGATCATCCGGTCTGGGAAAAAAGTCCCAGCCTGCAGCTTCCTGAACAGGTCAGTGCTCCGAAAGATGCGTGCATCATGCACCTTTCCAGGCCAGCCTGTGTTAATGTCAATGAAACGCTCACGGTGATCCACAAGCGCCTGGAGAACCATAGAGAAATACCCTTCCCGATTAATGTACTCGGATGCTAGGTGGGGTGGTGCCAGAATAGGAATATGTGTCCCATCTATCGCCCCTCCGCACTTAGGGAAACCCATTTGTGCAAAGCCAGCCACAATGTCCTGCACGTTCCCCAGAGTGACGGTTCTTCTTGGCAGGATGCGATTAATGGCCCTGCAAACTTGCATCAACACGATTCCAACGGTCGACTTTCGCACTCCAAACTGGTTCGCGACCGATCGGTAGCTGTCTGGAGTTGCCAGCTTCCAGACTGCAATAGCCACCCACTTCTCCACCGGCAGGACAGCTCTCAATCTCATGTCCTTGCGCCGCAGGGTGGAGGCGAGCTCAGCACACAGTCCCATGGAAGTGGCTTTCCTCATCCGAAAGTTCTGCAGTCACTGATTGTATCCCAGACTTCCATGACAATGTGATCCCACCACTCAGTGCTTGTTTCCCGAGCCCAAACGCAGCGTTTCATGGTGCTGAGCATTTCCGTGAACGTCACAAGCAATTTAGTGTCATACGCATCTGGCAACTCGATATCACCGTTGGACTCCTCACTGTCACTCTGGAGCTGAAGGAATAGCTCAACTGCCAAACGTGATGTGCTGGCAACACATCAGCAAAGTCCTCAGCAGCTCAGGCTCCATTTCTAACAGAAATCGCGCTGCACAGAAACCGTTAGGAGAGTCACAATGGCACCAAACATGGATGGAAAAACAGTGACTGCTGGGATGTGAAGCGATGCATCACGGGGCATTGGGACAGGAAGCAGAATGACCTGCACCCTTTCGTCCCCTTCCCACAATCCACGGCGCCAAAATGGGATGAGGTGCTCTGTGGGGTAGCTACCCATAATGCACCACTCCCAACAGCGCTGCAAATGCTGCAAATGTGGCCACACTGCAGCACTGGTTGTCAGTGTGGCCACACTGCAGCGCTTTCCCTACACAGCTGTACAAAGACAGCTGTAACTCCCAGCGCTGTACAGCTGTAAGTGTAGCCACACCCGGAGAATGTCCTGTTGCCTTACTGATTTACAGCTCAGAGAGATGCAGTGTGATTGGGTATAAGATACATTGCAAAAATAAGCGTTAGGCCTGAATAAAGACTGGGAATGGTTGGGTCATTACAAAACTTAATTTCCCCCTACTGTTACTCATACCTTCTTGAAACTGTTTCAAATGGGCCACTCATTACACACCAAAAGTGATTTTTCCTTTCTTGGTACCTTCCTCTTAACTGAATTGTCTCGTTAGACTGACCTCCCACTTGATATGGCAACTCTCATCTTTTCGTGTGCTGTATATTTATACTTGCTACTGTATTTTTCACTCCATGCATCTGATGAAGTGAGTTCTAGCCCACGGAAGCTTATGCCCAAATAAATGTGTTAATCTCTCAGGTGCTACAAGGACTCCTTGTTGTTTAAGCATTAGAGAGTGACTTATATATTATACCAGGTGGAAAGAATGCATTCGGAATAATCAATCCACTGAGGTTCCACATATGACTTTTGTGTTCGCCCATTTCCGTAGTGCTGAAGCTACGGTACATACAGAACTGACTGTCTAGGTACTGGCTCATCACACAATATCTGAGCACCCCACAATCATTAGTGGATTTTATCCTCACAGCACCCTTTTGAGGTCGGAAAGTATTATCCTCATTTTACAGATGGACAGTGGAGGTAACAGCCACATTAAGTATCTTGCCCAAAGTGACAAGCAGGCTCTGGGTCATTTCCATGGAAACTCACCCCCAGTCTCTCAAGGCCCAGTCCAGCATCCTATCCAGGGGGACCACCCATCCCTAATTGGGTGGGAGAGAACTGAAATGCACATTTCAAGTCCGGGGCTAAATGACTCCGGGACAGCATTTGTCCCAGATTTCCTGCACTGCCACTCTGTGCCTGCCCAAGGCTCAGGAGAAGCACAGCCTCTTCCCAGGGGGAAGGGAGCTGAGGTGGGCTTTAGTCCCCCTCAGCACAAGGCCACTCCTCCTCTTCCCTCTGAGGCCCTGGAGACAGGCAATAGTAAGAGCCACCCATGGCTGCTGTGGGGTGCCCTGGAGTCCCGGAGTCTCCACCTGCCCTGGAAGGCGTGCCCCAAGGGCTGCTCTTGGGAACCAGCTCCCAACGATCAGTGCAGGTGGAGCGTCTGGGACTCCCCACAGCAGTCCAGGCTCCCTGGGAGGATCTGGCTTCTGGTCTGACCAGGGGGCAGGGCCCTAGCAGGGAAGAGGAGAGGCAGGGGGCAGAGCCATGCAGTGTGGCGGGGCTCCTGCAAGTGTCCCATTTTCGCATTTTGAAAAGGTGGTTATCCTAACCCTGTCCATTCATCCATGCTTCCTGTCTGTTCTCCCCAGGAGGCTCCTGGTCCAAGCGCCCTCTTAGGCTCCCAATCAGGAGCATGAATTCCCAGGAAACAAAGCCGTAATAGGGAACTGGGGATGAGATGCTCCACCAACAACCACTTAGTCTCTGTGGTCTCAGGTATGTAGCTCAAGTATACGGCTGGAGCAACACAGCAAAGACAACAGAGATAAATGTGGGCAGATTGCACTTTCACTTCCTGTCTGTCCTTAAAGCATGGAGCCTCCTGGGTATGGGGAGGGTGAGGTGCCTCACATTCAGTGCATAGTGGGGGGCTGTCACTATGGGAGGGAGGAGAAGCAGCAGCTGTGGCTGTGTACAGCCTCTATGACTGCAGCAGTCGTTGTTGGGAAGCTGGATTTTAAAAAGTCCCGAGAGAGACACAGAGACAGGGTCTCTCCCCCAACCCCAGTCTGGAGCTGTAACATCAATGGAACCACTGCATCATTATTCTTACTTTGACTTAGCAACGCATTACCCAACTGCACACCACTGAATCTGGGCTCCTTGCTCCCCATCCCTTAGTGGCTGCTGGAGTTTGATAGGAGACTCCGACACCCTACATTGGGTCTCTGGTAAATATTTTTAAAAACATAAACCCAAGGGTTTAACTTCAGTTTGTGTTTCACTCTTACTAGGATTTAAGAAAAATAAAACGTCTAGTCAAATTACTTATTCATAGACTCTAAGGCTGGAAAGAACCATTGTGATAATCTAGTCTGACCTCCTGGATAACCCAGGCCATAGAACTTCCCCCCAAATGATTCCTAGAGAACATTTTTTAGAAAAACATCCAATCTTGATTTAAAAGTTATCAGTGATGGAGAATCTACCACAACCCTTGGTAAATTGTTCCAGTGATTAATTTACTCTTGCTCTTTATAAATTTATGCCTTATTTCCAGTCTGACTTTGTCTAGCTTCAAATTCCAGCCACTGGAGCATGTTATTCCATTCTCTGCTAGACTGAAGAGCCCATTATCAAATATTTGTTCCCCATGTAGGTACTTATATAGACTAACCAAGTCTCTCCTTAACTCTGTTGCACTATATAATTGTGTTCCTCAAGTCTATCACTGTAAGGCATGTTTTCTAATCCTTTAACTACCCTCATGGCCCTTCTCCGAATCCTCTCCAATTTATCAACATCCTTCTTCAACTATAGACCCTAGAACTGGATACAATATTTCAGAAGGGGTTGCAACAATGCCAAATACAGAGGTAAAATAACTGCTCTCCTTGTACTCGAGATTCCTCTGTTTATGCATCCAAGGATCACATTAGCCTTTTTGGCCACACATTGCACTGGGAGCTCATGTTCAGCAGATTATCCACTACGACTCAAAATCTTTTTCAGAGTTGCTGCTTCCCAACAAAGTTCTGAAAGTATGTCTTAAATTCTTTGTTCCTGGGTTTATACATTTAGCTACATTAAAATGCATATTATTTGCTTGTGCCAAGCTTACCAAGAGATCCAGAATGCTCTATCATCAATCACCTGTCGTTTTCATTATCTACCACTCCACCAATTTTTGAGTCATCTGCAAACTTTATCAGTGATTACTATGTTTTCTTCCAGGGCATTCATAAAGATGTTAAACAGTATAGGGCCAAGAACAGATTCCTGTGGGGACCCCGTAGAAACACACCTGCTCAGTGATTAATCCCGATTCACGATGACATTTTAAGACTTATCAGTTGGCACACATCAAATGGATTAAAAGATAGCTACGTTAATTTTATATCTTTCTAGTTTAAGTCAAAATGTTATGTGGTACCCAGTGAAGTACCTTACAGAAGTCTAAATATAACAGATCAACACTATTACTTTTATCTATAAATGTTGTAATCTCATCAATAAAAGATATCAAGTTAGTTTGACAGGATCTATTTTCATAAACTGATCTTGATTTGGATTAATTATATTACCCTCCATTAATTCCTTATTAATCAAGTCCTGTATCAGCAGTTCCATTTTCTTGCCAAGTATCAATGTCAGAGGGACAAGCCTGTCAGAGGGACAAGCCTATAATTATCCAGGCCATCGCCTTTATCCTTTCTAAATTTTGCCATGTTAGCTTTCTTCCAGAACCTCCCCAATGTTCCAAGACACACTGAAAACCATCATTAGTGGTCTGGAGAGCTCCTTAGCCAGCTCTTTAAAAACTCTTGGATGCAAGTTATCTGGACCTTCTGATTTAAAAATCAGACTGTCTAACTAAAAATGTCTAACTGTACTAGCTGCTGTATAAAATTCTCTTCGGATACTAGTGGAATGGAACAAGTGTTATCATCATAACATGATAACATACTGTTTTTACCCCAAACACAGAAATATTTATTGCATGCTTCTACCTTTTCTGCACCATTATTGATAATTCTAACTATTTCCATTTTGTATTGGACCAATACCATTGTTAGGATTCTTTTTGTTCCCAATATAAACATTCTCATTGTCCTTAATTTTGCTAGCCATTTTTCTTTTTGTCTCTTTGCTTCTCTTAAAAATTTTCTACATTTCCTAACTTCTGATATGTACTACCAACTTCACCTTTCATTCATGTGTTATATATTATTTATATAGCTGTCTTCACTACCCCTCTAAACCAGGTTTGTTTGTTTTTTTTTAACCAAGATGGCAATCTTCCTTAATTGTAGGGTTGTGGCTTTTTGGGCATCTAGGAAAGTGTTCTTAAACACTTCTCACTTATCATTCTCATTTTTCTTATTAAACTCTTCCTCCCTGCTGATGTGACTCAATTGTTTTCAGCTTTACAAAAATGACCTTTTTTAAAGCAACAAGTATATATAGTATCAGAGGGGTAGCCATGTTAGTCTGGATCTGTAAAAGCAGCAAAGAGTCCTGTGGCACCTTATGGACTAACAGACGTTTTGGAGCATGAGCTTTCATGGGTGAATACCCACTTCGTCAGATGCATGTAGTGGAAATTTCCTGGGGCAGGTATATATATGCAGGCAAGTATATATAGATTATTGATCTGGACTTTACTTTGTTTGCACATTATAAATGTAATCAAGTTATGATCACTTGTACCCAAGCTACCATTTTTGCTGACTTTGATAGCCTGCCTGTCACTGGAGCAATAACAGGTACTACTGGTAGTGTGGTGTACTGCCATGTGGGATGGGTCTGTTAGTTGTCCAGTCTATATTCCACACCTAATGGCTGGAGAAGAGGAGTTCTACACCCACCCAACTACTGCCAGATGATTGGGTAGGAAAAAATAAATTGTATCCAGTCTTCTGTTTTGGGGTTTAAACCATAATCGTAATCCCCACAAGAGAGAAGGAAGAGGATGGAGCAGGGACACAAAGCATTCAACCCTGTTGCTGAACAGAATTTCAGTGCAACTCCCATCAGAAAAGCTGTATCAAGACCAACACCTTCAGCACAAGTGAATCATGTACTTGGAAGTATTTTGAACTGGGAGAACAGATTGGACCCAGAAACAAATTATAAGAGGTCTTCTGCAATAAGAACAAGCCTGTTCATAGTAAAGCAAAGACAAGGGCCTTGAAAACAAAAACAAAACATCCACTGCTGGAATGAGAACTTCAAATGAGAGAAAGCCTGACCCTCTAGAATAGTGGAAGTACTTTTGACTAGAAAATACTTGTGGGATATTGGGGGGGAAGGAAGCTATCCCCAAGCCCATCCGTAGCTCTGGACACCGATAAATGTGTCCCTTTGTAGGTAAGTGGTTAACCTCCTGCGACTGTAAACGTTTAATATTATAACTATTTTTCCTATATCTAAAGAAAGATCCTAATTATCCATATGCCAGACAATCCTAGATCTCTAGCAGATATTTTTCTTGGGGCTGCTGCTGAAACCTAAGACGAAAAAAATATTCAAATTTTAAAACAAGAGTACCAAAGGAACCAGTGTAGACATATCAAAATTATATCAATGAGATATCAAAAAAGTAACCTAAGACAGACCAGAATTCAATGGAATGAATTTTCAAACTGTATTAAGCCATTTTTCCTCAAAATGCATCAGGATTTAAAGTATGGACTGAAAATGCAGATGTTCTGGCCAATAAATTCATTGACATGAATGTCTGTGGGATCAAAATTCAAGTGAAGTACAGAACAGTCACAATAAAACAACTTCTGAATTTATAAATGCAAGTATCTGCGCACCAGAAAATTGATTCCAAGAGTTATACTACTCGAATACCATTTGACCTGCATATCCAGTCAAAAACAGCTAATGATTCAATAATGAGTACTTGCGAACAGCCTACAGACTGCAAATTATTCAAAAATTTAAATCATTCCAAATGGTTTGAGAAATTGTTAAGCTGCTTGTTGCTGCAATTTACACACTCCACTCTAACTTCACTTGAGAAATAAAATAAATGCCTGTTTCTACTTACGTTTAGTCATTCACAGCTTTATAGAATATAATGTAATGGTGATGGAAAACGATTAACAAGTACATCTCTATGCACTAATAAGCTTCTCTCACTTTACAATAATGTGCAAAAACCTTCAAACATCTGAAAACTATAAGTATTTAATGAACATGGAGTCTAGACTACTTTCTTATCCACAAAAACAAACCCACTGGAACAAGACGGAGGCAATGACATTTTAGTGGCTAGATAGATTTGCTGCCCTGGAAACAGAGGATCTGTCACTTTTCACAAGCACTGAAGTTCATGTTAGTTTTGAAGAGAGAAAGGGTAAAGTATAGACTGACTAAACCCCTCCTTTTGGGCTTTGTTTATTGCCAATTTTTCATTTGATTAAATAATTGGTTCTGCTCAACTCATCAGCTTTGCCAACTAGAGAGAATGTTGGGGAGTCCCTCAACTAATAAAGACTCTTTTGCAAACATTTGAGTGCTTTGTAACTGAAGTTCCATTCCAATATGTATTCCTTTTTGGTGGGGGGTGGGAGGGGGATAGCTTTCTTTTTAGAATGCTTTGGCTCTGTGTTCGTTTTTAGTCCAATAGTCTTGAAATAGAAACTGCAAGCATTCACATAAATGGATTGAAAGGTTTTGTTTCACTAACATTTCTGAAGAATCTCTCTGCTAGAATGATATTTCTTACCTTTCTGTAATAATAGTCCCCGTGGACTGCAGTCAATAACTCCCCTGTAGGAACAGTACATTAAGACTAGAGATGGGCAAAACATGAGGAAATCAAAAATTTTAGAGACTTATCAGCCCTACAATGAATGTATCACAGAAGCAACTGCAGCTTCCCTCCCTCCCCTTGTCAATACAGCCACTTTTAAAGTTAATTTTTTGACATTAAGAAACCACCTACCCAACAACATAAGATAAGAGAAGTGGGAATGAAAGTCATCAGTTGTGTTTTTGCTGAGTGTGCATTTCATTCAGATTTTTCACTGACTCAGTGAAATACAGGGAAGCAGGTTTTTAGAGCTGAAAAACCAAACACCGAAATGTTTTCCTGTTGATATGTCAGAACAGACAAGAGTAACAGGCAGGAAAGTTTTCCTTGTGTATGGGAAATCTTTCCTCATTTCTAGGGCAGGAATTGTTTAAGTGACACCAAAATATTCAACAGACAAACTGGAGAAAATACAGGACTGTAGGATTTGCTCAGTTTGCAATACCAAGTGACTAAAGAACGTGCTCTAGTGAGTTGTTGAGCAGGGTAGAGGTAGAAACAGTCTCAAATCAACATCTGCACTTAAGTGCGCAATAGTGATTTCTAACCGTAAGGTATCAAGTTAAAATAATGTAACAGCGAGGGAGGCAAGCAGTGAAAGCAGCACCAGAGTGATTATTGCACACATGTTGTAAACCACTGCAGCAGCTGCGCCATCACCTGCCAAATAAGGTTTGGCATCCGCCCCACCCTCTTGAAATCAGGGACATGGCAGCATTTGTACATGTAGCAGCGACTGGATGTGACCAGTTCTAAAGCTAGGAAAGACAGATCACGTGACACGGAAAGTTAACATAGCAGAATGGTCACATGTCTACTAAAGAAACAACTAAAACTGAGTGCTTAACAGAAAAGACGTTTTAATGAAGGTGTGACGAAGCTGTGCTTAGTACGATTGGGGATCCTTTGAGGCTATTTTGAGACAAGAGTCGGACTAATAAGGGTGGCCTCTTGTATATGTTTCATTGTAATTTTAAAATTGAAAACTCAAGCTGTTTTTGCAAATAACAGACATGAGAAGTGTGCAGCTCAGCATGCCACCTAATCAAAATCAGAAGTGTTTAAACGCCAGGAGAAAAATTACTGAAATTTTTCCTTATGAGACTAGGAATTAACTTTACAATAGGTGACCAGAATTTTTAAATAAGGAAACTGGAACTCAAAAAAACCCAAAACAAACAAAACCAAAAGAACACCTTCCTCAAAAGTTACAGAATAGTCATTCATAACTCTTGGAAGTGCTGCAAAGGGTACAACCCAGAGACCTTTACATCATTCTAACAAAAACTTACAATGTCATGAGCATTTGTTGTGGACAGCCTTGTTTAGATTCTTCAGTACCTTAAAGCAGTGGATTTGAAATTATGGTGCACAAGCTCTTATCAGGGGGTATGCGAGAAAAATCCTGTAATGGCAGACAGTGTATCGTGTTATCCCTTACAGACCCTTTTTTCCCCTGTTTTCATAGATATATAATGACCTTATCTCAGATGGGGCTTAACGGTGGACTACATTATTTGGCAAGGGGTACACAGCCTAAAAAGTTTGAAAACCACTGCCTTAAAGCGAAGACAAAGACTGGGGCACTGGCTTTCTTTTATAAGTCTTTAGAATAGGTTGTAGCAACTACAGGAATCCATGAAGTGTGGCAGGTTTAGGCCAGTACAACCAGAGGGACCCCACTCTCTCTTTCAAGGCCAAGGCACCCTGCTCAGCACTGTATATATTGCTACCTTTGCCTAATGGCAGTCTGGAGAGTGCTGCTGCCAGGCCCAGAAGCTTTGTTAGAAATGTGAGCACCCTCTTCCTTAGGATTAAAGCTCACCGTTAAGAGAAACATGTGCAAGCCTTTGGCTGCTTGTCCACAGCGATGGCAACATTACTTTTCCCTCCGCTTGCCTGAAAGCATGCCTTTACTTCTGATGATTGTTTGATTGAAGTGTAAGTACGGCAATGGCAGAGAATAATTTTATGCTTGGGATACAGTAGCATGGCTCAGTGTGGTACAGCAATCTGTGGAAACCAAAACTTTATGAGGTCTGGCTGCAGATGCAGGGCAACCCCTTGAGTTGCTTTCCAAATTATAAATTGGAGAAATGACTTGGGTCGTATTTAGCCTTCTGGAAAACCTCATGAATGGAAAGTGGGTTTTTTCCATTGCCTTATTGTTGAGCTCTTATCTAATGGTGCACAATGTGGTGTTGTAATTGTACTGGGTACTTGATGCCAGCAACACAGTATCGGTACCTGCTGTAGAACCAATGAGCTCAATACAGGACAGGTGAAATGCCTCCACCACCAGCGTCCTCTTTCAATCTAGTAGACAAACTCTGCTATGCTGCCATTTTACAAGAGGCCTAATACACCACCTAAAAAGCATAGCAGGCCAGGCCAATATTTGATTTGTAAAAGGACACTCTACAATTCTCATTCTAGTTGTGAGTTCCAAGTTATCTGCTGTCACCTTTTTGACAGTGAAGCTACAGCATTCACCATTAATTGAACCAGTGAGCTCTCTCATAAGGATGCACTAGAAAAACAGTTCCTTTCTTCCCTCAGAAGACAAAAAAAGGTTCCCCCCATCTCCCAAGTGGCCTTGCAATGAAGATGAAGCATGACTAAGGACATGTCTTCACTGGCAACATTAAAACGCTACCACGGCTTGTGCAGTCACAGCACAGCACTGGGAGAGCTCTTAAAAAACCACCTCCATGAAGGGCATGGCTCATAGTGCTAGGAGCACAGCTCCCAACACTGGCGCACTGTCTACACTGGCACTTTATAGCCCTGAAACGTGCAGTGCTCAGGGGGGTGTTTTTTCAAGAAAGTTGCAGTGCTGTAAAGTGCCAGAGTCGAGACAAGCCCTAAGGTAGAAGGAATTTCACAAGAATACATGGAAGGAGTTTCCTTGTTTGATATTAAATATATGTAATAAAGACAGACTCTTTGCTCTTTTTTGAGCCTTCACACTATTTTGCTTTGGTGGTTTCTCAATACTCAGTACAGACCTCACCATCCAGAGGTTAACATTCTGATAACATCCTCCTCACTGTCAATATGCACAGACAGAAGAGAGTGAAGGGAGATTGATTAGATTTAGATAGTAGAAAAGCAAACAAACAAAACCTAATACTGGATTTCTTTTAATCTACAGGTATAAAACAGCATCCACTCTGTGGTTTACACTATAGGTTATATCAACTAAAGCTTTATTTACTTTTAAACAGACTTCATAGCTTTCCTTTCTGATGATTTCTTCTCCAGTCTTTGGTATCTGATTTTAGTAGATTAGGGTCTACTGATGCAGATTTTTATGGAGGGATGAATACACCCTCCATTTCTGTATGCTCAGAGACAGAGTTTTATTCTTTTCATGCCCTGTTCAAAGTGAGAACCACTAAACCAGATACTAATCTATTTCTAGACTGGTAGAAGTACAGCTTTACTGATATTGACTTGCCAGATTGTACCTGTTTTACAATGATTTCCTCAACCTAATTCAGCTACTGAGAGTGGTTCTCTTTTTTGCCCTGCCCTGCCCTGTCTTTTTTATTTAAATATAAAACACAGGGCACAGAGCTCTGCTTAATATACTTATACAATGAAAGCGCATAGAACGTGTGGAAGCCAAATGGGTAAATGCCAGGCAGCCATGAGTGGTTGAGGTGATACATGGCACCTGGTTACCAATTTTAATTCAACTTTCTCCTTTATTAAGAAAAAAAGCTCAGCTCATAGAACCAGCATCCTCTCCTCTGTTTGTACAAATACAAAAAGCTGCTGCTCACATTCAGCTGAAAATGGGACCTGATCTCACAAGAACAATTGTCCTGAGACCTCAAGTAACTCACTGTTCTGGCTGCATTAGAAATACCATAAAAATGACATTTATGGTATTTTTACACTTTTAACCAACTAGTCAGGAAACAGTAGCATGCTAAACAACAATTAAATGGGAAAAATGCAAACATTTTGATTTAGCTTTGATTCAAAGTGTAGGCAAAGATATTCCTGTGCATTATACGAATATGCAGACTCACTGATATATTTTGCTTTCCTTCACCAACTCTCTGTATAGCTTTTTTCATTAGTAATGTACCCGAATGCATGGATGCTAAATATCTAAACTGTATTCTTAAATTCATTTACCTAGGCATCTATCTGCATCTTCAAATGCCTGAATACCTTTGAAAACCTGCTTCTACCTTCCTTTCTCTGAATCTTTCACATTCATATCCAAATCAGTGGCCAGCCTCTTGCTCTGCTATGCTGGAGGGTATCATCTTCACCTTTTCTCCTTGTTCCTCTTTTGCTCTGTTCCCTTTACTGCTCATTACATTTGAAGTTTAATTTTATATATTGAAAAGTCCTCTTAAAATTGTCTCTTAGCATAAAGTTATTGTCAAAGAAACATGTAGACAAAGAAATAAATTCCGTGTCTCCAAACTTTTGTTCTCCTGACTCATATATTCAGATTTCACAAGCAAACTTAACATTTTATAGTATCTAGAAACAAAGCATAAACAGAACCATATTTCCACTAGAAACTAAATAGTATAATATGCTAAATTTAATGTTAGAAAAAACTAAATTTGCTAATGTTTTATATCTACCGAGTTAATTTTGGTTACCAAAGATCATTAACTGTAAAACAAATAGCTATCAGTGTTTGCAAATTACCCTGGCAACAAACCAAATGTTAATTTTGGGTGAATTTTTTGGAAGTCTGTAGCCATCAAAACTTTGCATAAAGTTTACATAAAAACTAAAGATCCCCTAGAATGTGAAACCATAAACTGTGTACATTATAGTGTTCGCAATACACTGGCTATCACTTTAGAAATAAAACTGCGATTTTGTAAACTCCATAGTTTCATTCCCATCCACAGCCAAACATAAAGTTCAAGTTATACAGCATTTTAAAAAAGCAATTTCTAGCCAGATTCAGATTTAAGACAATGCTATATATAGAATTCACTATATTTTCAACCATATGCATTTTTAAAATCCTACTGTGCATGAGAAACATCTTTTTGTCCCAGTTTTTGCTATTCTGGACTATCATGCAAATTCCATCTAGCAAAAAAGTGTTACTAAATGGGTCATTTGCATTATATTTTTCAAAAAGATGGGTGTTTCAATTTGAGATTATATGGCAATACATATTGAAACAGAAAAAAAGAGTACTAGGATGTTACCATCCATCATCTTGTTCTTTTTAGGATAACTGTCAGCACATTCATTCAAGTATGTAACTTTTGCAGTAACAACTATGCAAATCCACACGCAGTTAAATGTTTTACAAGTAATAATTTTATTGGGAAAGAAGTACCTTTAAGAAACCCCATAAGAAAGCATCTCTTTCCTTGAATTCAAACAAAACTGTAAATGATTCTGTTCTGCCATGGTGTTAAATTCAGCTAATCCTAGAAAAAGCAGCAATGACTGGAAGATAGCTAATGTAACGCCAATATTTAAAAAGGGCTCTAGAGGTGATCCCAGCAATTACAGACCGGTAAGTCTAACATTGGTATCAGGCAAATTAGTTGAAACAATAGTAAAGAATAAAATTATCGGATACATAGAAGAACATAAATTGTTGGGCAAAAGTCAACACAGTTTCTGTAAAGGGATATCATGTCTTACTAATTAGAGTTCTTTGAAGGGGTCAAACAAACATGTGGACAAGGGGGATCCAGTGGACACTGTACTTAGATTTCCAAAAAGCCTTTGACAAGGTCTCTCACCAAAAGCTCTTACATAAATTAAGTTGTCATGTGACAAGAAGGAAGATCCTTTCACGGACTGAGAACTGGTTAAAAGACAGGGAACAAAGGATAGGAATAAATGTTAAATTTTCAGGATGGAGAGGGGTAACTAGCGGTGTTCCCCAAGGGTCAGTCCTAGGACCAATCCTATTCAACTTATTAATAAATGATCTGGAGAAACGGGTAAACAGTGAGGTGGCAAAGTTTTCAGATGATACTAAACTGCTCAAGATAGTTAAGACCAAAACAGACTGTGAAGAAGTTAAAAAAGATCTCATAAAACTAAGTGACTGGGCAACAAAATGGCAAATTAAATTTAATATGGATAAATGTAAAGTAATGCACACTTGAAAAAGTAACCCCAACTATACATATAATATCATGGGGGTTAATTTAGCTACAACTAATCGGGAAAGATCTCGGAGTCATCGTGGATTATTCTCTGAAGACGTCCACAGAGGGTGCAGCGGCAATCAAGAAAGCAAACAGGTTGCTAGGAATCATTCAAAAAAGGGATGGAGAATATCTTATTGCCCCTTATATAAATCCATGGTACACCTACATCTTGAATACTGCATGTTATTGTGGTGTCCTCATCTCAGAAAAGATATACTGGCATTAGAAAAGGTTCAGGGAAGGGCAACTAAAATGATTAGGGGTGTGGAACGGGTCCCATATGAGGAGAGAGTGAAGAGGCTAAAACTTTTCAGCTTGGAAAAGAGGAGACTAAGGGGGGATATGATAGAGGTATATAAATCATGAGTGGTGCAGAGAAAGTGAATAAGTTAAAGGTATTTACTTGTTCCCGCAATATAAGAACTAGGGGCCACCAAATGAAATTAATGGGCAGCAGGTTTAAAACAAATAAAAGGAAGTTCTTCACACAGCGCAGTCAACCTGTGGAACTCCTTATCTGAGGAGGTTGTGAAGGTTAGGACTATAACAGAGTTTAAAAGAGAAAAAGACAAATTCATGGAGGTTAAGTCCATTAATGGCTTTTAGCCAGGATGGGTAAGGAATGGTGTCCCTAGCCTCTGTTTGTCAGAGGGTGGAGATGGATGGCAGGAGAGAGATCACTTGATCATTACCTGTTAGGTTCACTCCCTCTGGGGCACCTGGCATTGGCCACTGTCGGTAGACAGGATACTGGGCTGGATGGACCTTTGGTCTGACCCAGTATTGCCATTCTTATGTTCTTATGTTGATCAGGTATATAGCAGTACAAGGAAACAGACATGATGGGTGCCAGGTTTCAAGGAAGTCAAATGAGAGAAATCAAACAAGAATTTTTTCAGATGTCCTCCTCCCCACCCCCAACAGCCTTCTCATATCTTTAAAAATACGCATGGGAATCAACCATCGAGTTAAACACTCAGCACAGTATGGAATAGTAAGTTACAAAATGAGACCATAAACTGTTAATCTACGACATCTCTACCTGATATAACGCTGTCCTCAGGAGCCAAAAAAATCTTACCATGTTACAGGTGAAACTGTGTTATATCAAACTTGCTTTGATACGCCGGAGTGCGCAACCCTGGCCCCCCAGAGCACTGCTTTATCACATTATATCTGAATTCATATTATATCAGGTCATGTTATATATTGGGGTAGAGGTGTATGTAGACAATTTTCACTCATTTATATATTTTGCTTTCCTTCACCAACTCTCTGTATAGCTTTTTTCATTAGTAATGTACCCAAATGCATGGATGCTAAATATCTAAACCGTATTCTTAAATTCATTCACCTAAATTTGGGTTATTGCTGATTATGCACCATATGTATCTTATTACTTTAAAAACAAACTTTGTATTTGTGGATAATCTAAGCACTACACCCAGATGTACAGACACTTATTTCTCAACCTATGTATTATATATATATATTTAACATTAGCTTTAATAAAAAAAATTTATTCTTAGAGTACAACTTCATTTAAAATTAATCTAGTTTTCTGCTAGGCCAATAGAGGCTGAAAAAATCCCCAAACTTTGGTAATTAAAAATCCTCAGAAAATAAAGCATCTCAAAACACTTTAGGGTGGAGAAAGTTGGGATGGACCTCAGACTTCACATTTATAGGGCCACTGCATTGCAATCACAAGAAGCCTCCTCAGAGCAGCATGGATGTCCTTTTCTAAGCACATAAGTCCCCAACTCAATGGTGCTTTTTGTAACTGCAACCATCCCAGATAAGACTGTTTATACAGTAATATAGGGTTACAGGAGAGAGAGAGAATACTGACATTAAACCCCTTCATTTAAAAACTCATTACATTTTCTAGCCTTTAAAGCACAGGAACACAACTAGTTCAATTTCTGTATCTACCATCTAAAAGTTTTGCTAGAAGTATAATTCTCAGATTCTGACCAGTAAATTAGGTTTTAAAGGAGGAAAGATTACACTTTCTAACATTTCTCATCTATACTACACTTCAATACTGGCATAGACAACAGAAAAAACCCAATGCATTATGTATCCCTCTCATTACTAGATACCACATGGATGTATAAATTGCTAGACTATAATGGTATCAAGCTACCATACTACTAAGAACAAACACAAAAATTTTCAGGTCTGGGTGCCTAAAGTTAGGCTCCTAAATATTCACATTCAGGCAGTTAAAACAGCTCAAACTCCATTGTAGACATAAAAAACCTAGGGTATTTGCCTCTTATTTCTGGATGCACTACTAAAGGAATCCTCAACTACTCAAAGTGTGTGAATGCTTGTGGGAACCCACAGGAGGTTTGAGCCTGTAAAGCTTCATGCCTGGAAAATCTACAGCGTTTCTGAGTACACGGTACACACAGCACACTACTGAACATCTAGAGGCGAGGGGTACTCACAGCAACACCCTGGGCATATATGTTTGGTTACCCTATACTCACACAATATTGTAGACAACAAACATTCAAAAATTACAAGTAAATGAAGAAAAAAAATCTGGAGTTTTAAAAAACTCAAGATTTTTAAGCCAAATGTGTTTGGGTTTCATTTGCTTTCTGGGTTTTACACCTTTAAGATTCACATATTCAAGCTCTTCTCTGCAACCATGAGGGCTGGAAATGTCCTTTTTTTAAAAAATGAAACTGAAATTCTCACTTAACTCCAGGAGAACAGGGAGGGGGGAGAGGGGGGATCCATAAAAAAATACAGTAAATATCACAACACACATGGTAAACTTGCAAGAGTTGACAACACAGAGAACAGTTTGGAATTTACAGGATGTTCTTGTATGCTAGTTTTAATAGCTAAATGCTAAAGTGGCGGCACAGTGCTCTAAAAAACCCCACCTCCATGGGGGGCTTAGCTCCCAGCGCTGGCGCTCTGTCTACAATGGTGTTTTACAGTGCTGACACTTGCTGCGCTGGGGTGGGTGTTTTTTCCACAGCGCTGTTAAGTGCCAGTGTAGGCAAGCCCTACAATAACTCAAGGCTGTATCTGTGTAGATTCCTCACATTGCAGCTTCTCCTCTAGAAAGTCTAAAAGATGATCACATTCACGTGCAGTTGCTTCTTTGTCTGCACTGTCATAGTAACTGTACAGGCCAAGGAAATGCAAAGCTGAGTGTGCCCGTTTCATGAGCAATCACATACATGCAGTCATTCAAGTCTGGCTCTTGAACTCTTGGACATACTACTATCAAAAACCACACTGCTCAATGCCACAATCAATAGGTTGAATACCGTCTGCCATGCCCTCCAGTAGCCAGAACAGTGACACAGGTGGAGAGTGGCCTGAACTTCACTAATCGGTAGAGACACACAGAAGGAGATGAGCAAGGAGTGAACAAGACAAGAATAAAAAGATTAGAGGGACAGAGAAAAGAGTGTATAAAACTGATTAAAAATAGTCAGTAGAAAGAACTGTTCTCAAACAATCATTCTTCACTTTTATCTCTGATTGCTGCTGCTTTTAGAAGTTAAGATTGTTCCTTAAAGGGGTACATATTATAAAATATATTTATTTTATTGCTCACGTTATATGTAGAACAGAATTCAGGTTTCATTTACAAATAATGTTTTAAACTCTTTTATGCAAACTTAATTATCAATTGTTACAGTGCAACAGGTCAATAAACTGTTTACAAGCCCTGGCTTATAACCATCTATAACAGTGTTTCTCAACCCTAGGGGGCCGCGTGCAGGTTTCAGGGGGGTCCACCAAGCAGGGCCAGTGTTAGACTCGCAGGGGCCCAGGGCAGAAAGCCAACACCTCACTGCATAGGGCTGAAGCCCAGGATCCAGAGCCCCACCACCTGGGGCTGAATCCAAAGCCTGAGCAAGGTAGCTTCATGGGGGCCCCTGTGACATTGGGCCCCAGGCAATTGCCCTGGTTTTTATACGCAGAAAACCAGTTGTGGCACAGGTGGACTGTGGAGTTTTTATAGCATGTTGGGGTGGGTCTCAGAAGGAAAAGGTTGAGAACCCCTGATTTATAAAATACTTCGCAGAGCTGTAACATGCTCATAACATCTATTAGTCATTTACTAACCCTTTATAAACTAGCCATATATGGGATCTTAAAATGTGACCTTTTTTGGATGAAATATTATAAACATTTATTGTGAATGTTTTCTTGAAGGAAAAAAGTGCTTTCTGGTGAATAAATAGTAGATATTCTGTGAAAAAACTGCACCAAATGGTTAGTACTTTATATTAAAGATAAAACCCATATTGTACATACAGAATACATTTTTTGCTGTGACATGCTCAGTACCTTCCCCAGATCTGAAGAGCTCTGTATATCTTGAAACCTTTCACTGACAAAAACTGATCCAATGAAAGTTATTACCTCACCCACCTTGTCTCTCTGACACTGTATAGAGGCAGTTACATAAAAAGATCAATCTTCGAGATGTGTCCATAAACCTAGAACATCTCAGGAGTCTTACAACTGGACCTTAGCAACCGTAATCATGCAGTTATGATTTAAAACTTTTTAAACCCCCGTCTTAATTAAATGAATAGGTAGTAGGGTCAACTTTGTTTTTTAAACATTGACTGAAGCACAATGCAACTCTTAACTCATATAAGAGTCCAAAATAAAACTACTCCAAATCCAACGCTTACACTGAACTGCCAGATAAACCAGAAAAATTTAGACTGACTCATGTGATTCTATGACCTACAAGAGAAAGACCCAGACATCTAAACTATTCTGCGCTTTCTGTAGCATTTAAGGCAGGGTTGCCACCCATCTGGCGCAGACAGTCCAGATGCCATGTGACAAGCTCTCATGTCCTTTTTTTTTTAAATAGGTTGTGGGGGGAAGAGGCGGAGCAGAGGGCATGGCCTCAGGGGTCCAGTTACCAACCATTAAAAGGTGGCAACCCTAATTTAAGGCTTACTTACTTTCTCCTGTGCAATTTTTTAGTACTGCTACCTACCTGTAGGGAACTGTTTCTTCCTGGCACAGAGAATTATTGGTCATCTAGGAGGAAAGACATACTAAAACTATTTTAAAAATCACACTATCATCAAGTCAGACAACCCAATAAAGTTTAGCCCGTACAATTACACAACACACAATGTGAAGTTAAAGGGATATCAACTTAAAATCATCTGAAAATACTGTTACTTGTGACAATAGGGGTTATACTCAAGACTACTATCACTGAAAGATAGCCAAGAGCTCTTTTTCCCTCTCCAGTTGGCATGGGCTTTTTTTGTTTTTTCTTTTTTCAAGTTATGCATTTGACTGTACTTTTTGTATGGAGAGTTTCACTTTTCTCTGGAGTCAGCAGTCCCCTGTTTGTGTGGTCTTTCACAGAGCAACAGGAAAGAGAAAATATTTTTAAATAGACAACTGGTGTAAAGCTATAAAGATTGCCTGGAGAATCCTGGGCAAGTGTACCTCCTGAAACAACTTTTAACCCTTTAAAAAGCTGACTACATTTCTGTTTGGCTATATTCCTTTTAGTGAATGACTTAATCACATCAAATTTCAAACTACTCTTATAAGGAGTGTTGAAGAGAGTAAAGTGGAATTCATAAAGAGGAATCTTTTTATACGTTCCCAACACAAGCTATGTAGTTTTAATCTTAAGCTAAATCAGAGGTACATGGGAACTTAGTTTGAGGGTTTCTTTGTTTTTTTTAATAACTGTACTTTTCCAATTCCTTAAGGGTCTGAATTTGCTAATGAATTTACCATTGGAGGTTTTAAAGCAAAAACTAAAAAGCTTTAAGTAGCCTACACAAAGTTTTCGTTTCCCCCAGAAGCAATGGCCCAGGAACAAGACACCATAATATGGTGTAGAGGAAGAATACGGAAAACAATTAGCGGTATGTTTTTTGTAGATTTTGTCATTTATCATTTGTAACATGCCTACATAAGGCAATAGAGCCTTCTGTAGAATGAACTTTGATATTAAAGAAAAAAGACTTCTTCCCTCACATTCATCAGCCAGTTTGAATAAACTTGATCTTTCTACAAATAAGGGTGTTTCAACAGATGATGCTTTGTTCCTCCAGGGACATTAACATCTTTTTTTTAATTGGCGGGTTGAGGGGCAAAGAAGAGATTCACGGAGGTAAAGCCCATAGATCACACATATAGATATCAGAGGGGTAGCCGTGTTAGTCTGGATCTGTAAAAAGCAACAAAGGAGTCCTGTGGCACCTTAAAGACTAACACACACATTATATATATATATATATATGAAGTTATGTCAACTGAAAACTAGACAACATCAGAAAAGTTAAATGACATGAAATTCAGACAATTTTAAGGACAAAATGAAAAATCAAAAACTATTTTCATTAATAAAGATAGATGGATCCTGCTGCCCAGTTCTCCTGTCTCACAACATTAGTTTTTGTCTTGTAGTGACATTTAGAAGCCCTAGTCAAGGTTCAGGGTCACACTGTGCTAGGATTGTACACATCAGAAAGAGTCCCTGCTCCAAACAGTTTACAGTGTGAAGCTCCTGTATTACAATTTACAAAGCAAATGTGGACTAGCTCCCATTGACTTCAAGGCGGTCTCTTTGTGGACATCGAAGGCTGTCTGTCTACACTATAAACTACATAATCAGGAACTATGTAAATACAAGCTACAATAATTTTTATATATAAACAACTAAAGTTCTTCATATTAAATGGAATTCTAAGTGCACGTTTAAGACTATACATGTACTGTTTAACGTTCTAGAATAAATTGTGATTGGAGAGTTGTAAACAAAATATATTGAAGAGTGACAGATGACTAAACTACCATTCATCTCTTTAATCAATCAAACAACATACTTCAGGAATGAAAAGTTGCATCAAGCATAAAAACCACACACTAAAAATGAGCAGGGCCATAAACAGGAAAAATGTTGCTTGCTGGGTAGAACCATGCACACACAAACAGCCCTACTTACTTCAGTAGGGCTCAGTGTGGGTACAGAGACCCCTCTTACCCTATACAACATATTGCAGGAACAGGGCCTTTTTTAAAAAAGTAAAATAAAGATGCTAGAATAAATTAACACAGATTCAGATAGTTTACAGTGTAATCACAATTTAGATCTCCAATGTTCTCTAAGTGTAGCAGTCGCTCTATTCTGTAGCTGGTGTCAGATACTTTGATTAGCTGATGTGTAGTTGGGTTCCTTAGCCATTATTTTGATTAAATAAACACTGGAGATAAGAGAAAAATCTTTGATTTGTAAATGTATTTATACATGTTTTTAGCCTCCTACGCTTCCCACCTAACTTTAATATCCCGCTTTCTGCCCTGTGTCTGAGAACAAGACCCTTCCTCTCTCACCAAAAATTGCTTGGTAGGCATTTCCATCAGCAAGAGGAAGGTGAGGACAAACAGCAAGGAGGGGTAGATCACTGAAGGAGTTGAAAAGCGACACCTCAACAGAAGATGCTGCTAGATATCCACAAGCCACAAAAGCAAACAGCTCAGGGGTGAGTAAAGTCGCTAACAAAGATAGATGAGAAGGGCAAAAGCTAACAGGTGTCGCCACATTAGTTACCACTGTTCTGCCAGCTCAAAAGTCAGTACAACACAGTGAAAAGTCAAATACAGGCATCCCAGGACATGGTGATGGCCTAGAACAAGTTATGGCCTGATAAGAGTTAGTCCAGTGGCGAGGTGGAGGTGTCGCACTAAAGACAGGCAGCCCTCTGACTGCCAGTGAAGTTTGCAATGTCTTTAACATCCTCGAAATGGAAGGGTAAACTTGGTGTTGTCCATTTTCCCTTTTTCTCCACAGGTGGGTGACCAGAGGAAGAGCAAGAAACAACAAAGAATCCTTAACATTTCTCACAAAGCTCTGCTTCCACACACAGCAGTTTAATGACAGTAAAGGGAAGTACTGGCTATGTGTTTCCTGGATGTAACTGGCACCCATTTATATTGTATTCTATTCTGGATTTTTCCACTGGCCTGCTGAGTGACTGACTGTACCTTTGTTTCTCAATCTGTCAAAGTGGGAATAAGGATTCTTATTTCCTCTGAAAGCACTGAAAGCTATAGATGAAGAGTGGCAAAAGAGAACTACGTATTATTATACCTGGTGCTTTTACTGTTCACTAGAAATTGAATTGAAAAGACACTCGTATTGATAAATCAGTCAAAATGAAACCGGGGTACTGAAAGCCAATTGCTAAGCAAACTAATACTTGTGATACTTTACATTTCAGTGCAGCTTTATGAAGAAAGCTGTTGATTATTAATGTAAGTCCTAGTAATTGCACTACACATACATTAAACTCACAAGGAATCAAGCATGCACAGTTATGAAAGAAAAAAATGCTGAAGTTTATGGAAGTTACAGCTTGCTAATTACTCAGCATGGAAATAAACAAAGGTTATGTTTTAACCAAGGGAGTTATTTCTAACACTAATTCTCTATCCACAGTATAGCTAGTCCTTGTGGTCCAAAATGTTTCAGTAATACCCTTCCAGCTCCGATTACGTGAAAAATATTTTCCAAGTTTCTCAAAGGGATGTGATTAGTATTTAGAACTGTCTGAAGATTAAAGTCAGTGAAATATCCAAAATCTTCATATATACTTCAAGACATTGTGGTAAATCCTACTGTAGAAACAGAGCTCATGCAAATCTAGATTAATGGTCTGACAAAAATATATTTAATTAGGTAATTTAAGTTGCCTTTTGCAAACATTAAAATGAGATCCAAGTAATTGTAACAACAAATATAAAAACAGCAAGTTTTTAAACAGTCTGTTTCCAATTATCATGAGAGTGGCCTTAATACAAGAAATCTTCAAGGCAGGATTTGACTAGACCAGGGATATAATTTAACTGAGAACAGCCCTGATTTGTCACTGGTCAAAACAAATATTTTTACTGAGGGATCAAAATTAGAATTTCCTTCTTGCCCCATCCCCATGAAAAACATTTTATATATATTCAATCCAGAAATCTTAAATATTAAATAGCATTATAAACATGATCTTAATGCAACTCCATTCTTTTAAAAACTTGACTTTTAGGCTCAACATTTCTTTACAGAAAACAGATATATCAGTTTTCATTAAAATGGTATTACTTTCAATGGAGAGGATAGATATTTCTCCCCAGCAATGTTGTGAAATCAGTACACATGAGCTAACAAGCAGAACTGACCACTCTAGTTTTCCTGTTCAATCTGAGTGATATGTGAAAACAGGAATAAAAGATAAATATTTACAAATCAGCTTTAATAATCTAAAAAGTGTCATTAGTGAATGTTTAAAAAAAGGTTGGCAACATTGCTTTAAATAAAATACTTCTTGCTCATACTTTAACAACTAAAATGAAGTGGTGGGGGAGAGGTCTTGAAAACCATCTTGCCTTTATGGAAAAAGCAGGCAGGTTCAGAGGGACACTACCAAGAAGAAATAAAAGCTCCCTCTCCCCTACCCATGAAAAGATGAACCACCTACCTTTGGAGATTAATTTATGGTATTTTGCAGCCTCTTCCACCCCCCTCCCCATACCACCTTTAAAGAAGCCAAGGACAGAGACTAGATGTAGGGTACACTAGAGGGGAAGGGGAAGAATGTCAGTGAACCTCAGAGCCCCGATCTACAGATTCAGTCTCCTGCTCTGACAGAAAATCGCGGTGTAGACATTCCAGTTCAGGTCCCAAACTGTCCCCCTCCTCCCTGAGCTTCAGAGCCTGAGTTCCTGTCTTAGCTGGAACCGTGACATGGCTTAGACATACCCTGGGAAGCTAACTGCTTGTGTCTTTACAAGAAATCAGAGAATAAAATCAAATTCTTTGGAAGGCATTAGGTCTTTGGATTGGTCTCTGGAGCTCACCATAAATCTAGTTCTGTAGTTTTTGCTAGACCTATGAAGGCGCCAAGTTTTTTCCAGTTAAATTTATAAAATATCAGATCAGAACTGACTTGTTCTGGACAAAAGGAGGAGAATTTGAAAGGTTTGACTGAGTTACCTGCTCCAGCTCTTCCGTCTTAGGCTTGAGTACTAGAAAAGCTGTATACTACACAACTCTGAAATCTCAAAGTGTTCACTGGAAAACTGGGGGGGCAGGGTAGAGGATTACTAGGACCCTCCCACCCCCCAACACATACACACACACACAGAGCTGCTGCTGCTACTGGAGCATAGGAGACAAAAGTGAACAAAGTGGTCCTCCCCATCCCCTGAAAGAGTTGTAACAGAGGCAAGCCGGGGATTATGGAACACTGTTGATGCCCACAAAAAAGGTTTGGTTCAAGGAATAAGATAAAATTATGTTTTAGTTGAACCAATTAACTTAGCAGTACCAGCAAGTTAAATAGTACCAGCACTGTCAAAACCCTCTAATGGAGAAACCTCTGATTGTGTACCAATGAGCCAGTCAACATGATGCTACTAGCTTCCCAAGGACTGTCCAGGGGAAAAAGCAATTTTGAGCTGGTAGATACCAAAACGTAAAATGAAACGCCTTTAAGATTCAAGAGTTCATGTCCCCATGGGTCTTGTAGATTGCAGTTCTAACTCACTCTAGTGGAAGAACTGTGCAAATGTATTTACAGTCTTCCCCATGACCCATTCCTACTGTGACTGCTCAACTCTCAGCACTATTTCTATATATCACCAAATCTCTAAATTATCCACTATCCTTCCTCTCCCATTTCACAAGTAATCACCAATAACTTTTGCTGTGCAAGAGACACAGCAAGAAAGCCTCAATAAGTGTGAAAGGTAAATTTATTTTCCTGCTGGTTTGAATGTCAATTTGAGAATTGGATTTTAAAAACTATGTAACAATAAAGCATATATGCTATATATAAAATCAAACTGTGTATTGATTATATTATTTGTGCACATATAAGTTGTAAAGATTTTCTTACCTGTCCTTAACACCCCATTAGACTGTAAAGGATTTTATGTGCTGGTTCACTTTTTGCTCTTCACTAGATTGAACAGTGAAACTGGACTGACCTGGATATATCACTTCACTTCAAGATTCTTGTGAACTAATACAACTTTGCTGGATTTCTTTCAGAGCAGAGTTAATGTTAAGGTGAAAATATGCATTAAGTTTTAAACAAACAAACAACTAAACAACAACATTATGTAAAGAAAAAACTTCATGCATCTGTATTGTATTTTTCTTCTTTACAGACTAAATTTGGGGACTAAATAATTTGATAGTGTCCCTTTAAAACTGCGCATCTCATCTCCTAATAAAAACCTGATACTTCTGTAGTATTAAAAAAACTGTGGACCATTCACCACTGGTACTGGAATAGAACTTTTGAAATATATTTAAAAGTATTTTCTATCTGAAAGGGAAGTGCATGAGATGTTGGAACTGACCTAAGCTTTAGTTTTCAATCATTTTATAACTCGTGAGTTTTCTTTAGCCAAGTTTAAGATATAAAAATGAAAAAAACAAATTACTGTATACATATCTATAATTAACACCCCCCTCACAGTTTAAATTCAGTGTCATCACCCTTCTGAAACCTACGATAAAAACGGTCTTCCACCACTTGGTTGTGAAGAAGTTACAGGTTACGTCAAAGAAGGAACACTCAAGAAGAAGTAAAGCAGAGTATTTATTTGCTCCATTTAGACCATAAAAAAAAAAAAAAAAGGTAATTGTGTTTAAGACTTCCTTGCTAGCACCTTTGAAAAACTGCATTAAACCCTCCATTTTTACAGTTCTAAGACTATGACCAAAAAAGTCATGTCAAATTGCCAACCATCATAAGCCAACCAGAAAGGAAAAGCCAGCAGCACCAAATAAATGAGGTGATAGAAATCTATTGGAATTATTTGGTAGTATGCCACCAGTGCACAACACACAAGAATAGGCATTAACTGTATTATTGTGAGTTGGAAAAAACTCTGCTGGAGATGAAGCAATGCAACCTTCTGTTACAGGTAAAACAGCTGTTTCTTCTCCCTCTCACCCCAATCATTTGATATTGGCTAAATGCAATTTAAAGTCTGACAGAATACATTCTCTGTTGCATATACATTAGAAAGTAATCCAAATGCTTTGGGGACAGTTGCTGGTCACCTTTGTTGTTTACATTTCCACTAAAGTGAGAAATTTAAAAAGTGAGAATGTCAGATGCTGTTCCAGTTACAAGATTAGTTAGTTTGCCAGTTAACAGCACTCTCAATAATTTGCACATCCTTTTCAGGCAACATTTTTATAACATAGAAATAAGGACTGTGCATTTGATTTGATTCTTTTATTCAACCAATCCACAGAGCCACTCAAAAAACTTCTCTGCATACTTCTAGAAGGCACCTTCTGAAGAAGTCCAAAGTTCAGTGTTACTGATCATTTTGCTTCATTCATTAGTACCAAAATGTTAGTTTAAAAAAAGGACAACATCAATAAGGAATGGGAATAAGCATATCTTATTTTTCTTTCACCACACAAAACAAGTTAGGTCCTACATGTGGTACATATAGGATTAAGTGTAACATTTCTTGGTAACCACCAGATCCAGAAGGGGGTCTGCTCCACTGATAACGTAGGTGTTTCCTAGGACTGTCTGTTGATCTTTATAAGACAAATGCGCCATGTCCCCCAATTATCAGAGGGTTAGATTTTTCACCAGTTTTACTGTAGTGGTTTCAATCACTCACTAATTTATCCAGTAGCAAAACCCAACACCCGTACACAGATCTTAGGACAGACAGTGTGCAATATTTCAGTTTATATTTACACAGCTATGTAGTTCACTTCATAGACTAAACAAGAGGGTTTTAAAAGTCATTAGCACAACTCAATATTTTTCCATTCCTCTGGTTACCAGGACCAAAAGCTCAGATTAGCTGTTTAGTGCCCAAAATACCAAGCCATTTACAGTTAATCTCTATTAATTCATTTCAAGTTTAGGATTTGTAAATGTAAAGGCATGGGCCTAGCAAGCAATACCTTCCTCTGAGAGCTCTTCTTCCGACAAAAATCTTCCAACCTCCAGGAGCAACAGCGGCTTTGTCAGCAGGAGAGCGCTCCTGGTGACAAAGCGCTGTTCACACTGGCTCTTTTCATTGATAAAACTTGTGTCATTGGGGGGTGGGGGGGAGGTAAACACCCCTGAACAACAAAAGTTTTGCCAATGAAGTGCCAGTGTATACAAAGCCATTTGCAGCTGGTACGTCTCAGGCTTTCTGATACGTCTCCTGACGCTCTTTACAATACATGACACTAAAACATTGTGTAATTTAATTATCAGCTAATTAAGTTATTAACCAATCAGGATGCTTTTACTATCTTATTAACCAATTGTAGTTGATAAAATAATACTTGGTCAGTCATTTTGCTGCAAGAATAATTATATACAAACACTAAATATTTCCCCATCACACAGTTCAAATACAAATAGATAGTACTATAATAAATGAAACAATGAATTCATACTTTTGGGTAATGCTGATCATTAATTTGACTTCTGAACCACTGAGGCCCGAGTATGACTTGTTTAACATAATGCATAAGGGAACACAGCCAGCAGCATTTTGCAATTAAAAAAAAAAAAAAGTTTTATCTGTAAAGGTTCAGTACCATTCCCAGAGATGTTTTCTCTCCAACTCATGCAGGTGATAGACTTGCAAACACTCCAAGTTCACTTAATTTCCAATAACAACACTACAGTGAAGAAAATATTTGACACTCTACCAGCACTTCTTTCGTGGTCCCTTTGGTTTCTCTGAAACAAAAAATTAAATGTTTTAATCTTTATGGTTTCAGAGATGCAAAGCGGTCTCCTTATCTTGTCTGTATTGTGCCCCGCACAATTCAGCTTCTATAAACAATTGTAATACAAGTAAGGAATAGGAATAATCTACCAAAAGTGAACTAGTGCAGCGCTGTCTTCCTAAGCCTACAGCTACATGGCTGGGGCTACCTGCTCCCAGTAACAATGCCAACTCAATCCAAATTATGATTGATAAACGGTTGGTAAGAGTATCACTATGAACTATTAAACATTGACTTTTGATCATTTTAGAGCAGCTACTTTAGGGATTTGGGGCAAAGCTTGAAGAAACTTCCTGTACTTTTTTAATCTAACCCCTAAAAAACTAACAGAAATTCCTGCTTGTCAGATCTTTTCCTTATTTATGTAATTACAGTGTCACAATAGCAACACTAAATCTAGGCTTGGAAAAGCCTTGCATTCATCACATTTATATAAATAATCATCTCTCCAGATGTCCAAAAGTGTTTATTACATGTTTACTCAAGAACCTCTACTTTTTTCCCCACTTTTAGCCAGTTGCAAATGGTTTTTATTACTTCACACACCTTCACTATGATCATCATTCCCATAATTAAACTGAGGCCATGTCTACATCTAAAATTTTGCAGCGCTGGTTGTTACAGCTGTATTAGTACAGCTGTATAGGGCCAGCGCTGCAGAGTGGCCACACTTACAGCAACCAGCGCTGCAAGTGGTGTTAGATGTGGCCACACTGCAGCGCTGTTGGGCGGCTTCAAGGGGGGTTCCGGGAACGAGAGAGCAAACCGGGAAAGGAGACCAGCTTCGCCGCGGTTTGCTCTCGCGTTCCCGGAGCCACCCAGCAAACCGCAGGGAAGGAGACCTGCTTGCTCGGGGTTCCGGGAACGAGAGAGCAAACCGGGAAAGGAGACCAGCTTGATTACCAGAGGCTTCCTCCTTCCACGGAGGTCAAGAAAAGCGCTGGTAAGTGTCTACATTGGATTACCAGCGCTGGATCCTCTACACCCAAGACAAAACGGGAGTACGGCCAGCGCTGCAAACAGGGAGTTGAAGCGCTGGTGGTGCCCTGCAGATGTGTACACCTTCAAAGTTGCAGCGCTGTAACTCCCTCACCAGCGCTGCAACTTTCTGATGTAGACAAGCCCTGAGTGATTAAAACCCCAAGATAAGTCACAATGTTGGAGCATACACAGAATTGGACAGTCTACCACATAGACACTATCCCCTAACTATTGCCCACTGTGACAGACCCAAACCAGTGGGGCACAGGAGTCTGGCAGAGGGCAAATATACTGGTCACTGGATGAGCAGTTTTCGGTTCCCTGAGTGACCATAGCAGGGGCTGCACTAGAGTAATCAGGAACCTGCTAGAACCATTTAAGGCAGACAGGCTGATTAGATTACCTGCAGCCAATCAGGGTAGGCTAATCAGGGCACCTGGGTTTAAAAAGGAGCTCACTCCAGTCAGGTGAGGAGAAGCCAGAGAAGAAGTAGTGCGTGTGAGGAGCTGGGAGTGAGAGGCTGTGCTGCTGGAGGACTAAGGAGTACAAGCGTTATCAGACACCAGGAGGAAGGTCCTGTGGTGAGGATAAAGAAGGTGTTTGGAGGAGGCCATGGGGAAGTAGCCCAGGGAGTTGTAGCTGTCATGCAGCTGTTACAGGAGGCCCTATAGACAGCTGCAATCCACAGGGCCCTGGGCTGGAATCCCAGAGTAGAGGGTGGGCCCAGTTCCCCTCAAACCTCCCAACTCCTGATCCGACACAGGAGGAGTTGATCCAGACTGTGGGGAAGATCACTTAGGTGAGCAAATCTGCCAATAAGCGCAGGACCCACCAAGGTAGAGGAGGAACTTTGTCACACCATGTAGTATTTAAGTCCCACTTCATGCTGTGAGACATGCACAGCTCAAAATATTGGATAGCTGATTATTCAAAATCAAGTCTCCCTTTCCAATTTTGTTTTATATTTAAGCAGAGTTAAAACAAATCTTGCTGAGCAGCACCTGGGAATTCTGCACCTAGTAATGTCAGAATGAGGACACTGGGGAAGTGGCTTGTGAACCCAGTGGGTTAACCTGGCTAATGGTAAAGGGTGCTACAGAGCACCACTCAGTGGACTGCCATCAGAACCAGGCAGACATGCCTTCTAATGTATGTTTGGATGGGAGAAGGGAGGGAGAGAAAGGTTGAAATGATGCTTCCGAGTACCTACGCTGAGTAAAGCACATCCATGAATGATGCTGTCAAGGTTTTTTCCCCCACTTTGAACTTTAGAGTACAAATGTGGGTACCTGCATGAACACTTCCAAGCTTAATTACTAGCTTAGATCTGGTAACACTGCCACCACCCAGAAATTTCAGTGTCTGGGGCACTACCTGTCCCCCCCAAAACTTTCCCCTCTCTGGGCTGCCTTGAGGGACTTCACCAATTCCCTGGTGAACACAGATTTAAACTCCTTGGATCTTAAAACAAGGAGGAATTAACCATCCACCCTCCTATCCCCCTACCAATCCCTGGTGAGTTCAGACCCAATCCCCTTGGATCTTAAAACAAGGAAAATCAATCAGATTCTTAAAAAGAAAGCTTTTAATTAAAGAAAGTACAGGTAAAAATTATCTCTGTAAAATCAGGATGGAAAATGCTTTTACAGGGTACTCAGATTCATATAGACCAGAGGGACACCCCCCCAGCCTTAGATTCAAAGTTACAGCAAACAGAGGTAAAAATCCTTCCAACAAAAAGAAACATTCACAAGTTGAGAAAACAAACATAAGACTAATCCACCTTGCCTGGCTATTACTTACAATTTTGAAACATGAAAGACTGATTCAGAAAGATTTGGAGAGCCTTGATGTACGTCTGGTCCCTCTTAGTCCCAAGAGCAAACAACCCCCAAAACAAAGAGCACAAACAAAGACTTCCCTCCACAAAGATTTGAAAGTATCTTGTCCCCCTATTGGTCCTCTGGTCAGGTGTCAGCCAGGTTTACTGAGCTTCTTAACCCTTTACAGGTAAGAGATATTAACCCCTGACTATCTTGAGTACCTGCACTGAGTAAAGCACATCCATGAACGATCCTCTGCTCAAACTACTTAGGTCCATGAAGATCAACGACTAGGACTAGGTTTGCATTCAATTGCTCACTAATTTGGCTCATCAATAGTTGAGAATATGTTTTAACCTTGATTACATAGGCTTCAGCTGGGTCTTATGCCACTAGGTCCAGTAGCCCAGGACCAAACCCACACAGACCACAAGTGAGCTAAGTTGGTTTGGGACTGAACTGAAGGAAACCCAGGCACAGCCTGCATTAGAAGGAACAGGGTGAAAGTCTTTCCATGCCTGAACAGAATGGCTGACTAGGAGATAATACTTCATGCGTGCACCTGGCATTCCATTTTGCTTCACAGTTCAGTGTTGCACGGGATAGTTTTTAGTTATACAGTAATGGATTAATCTGTGAGCTATTGGCTCAAGCCTCATTTAAAAGTCATTTATTTTGTTGTGTTTTTAATACTCCATTGCTATTGAATTTTCTCTCTCCTAAAATCACTTTTACTGCAGTTTTCCCCTCTTACTTTGGCTCTTCCTCTCCCTGTAACTCACTTTATGAATTAGGATTATATAAATTTATATAGGATTATATAAAGAATAAGTATTACGAGAAAAATATCTAAGTATTAACCTTTTAACCAACACTAGCCACTACCCCATCACCCCAGTATTCTGATATTCTGACATTACTAGCTTCAGGATTCCCAGGCGCTGCTCAGCAAGATTAGCTTTAAACACTGCTTAAATATAAAACAACACTAGAAAGGGAGACTGACTCACAGTTCAGCTTTTCTGACCCAAGTGATCTCTCAAGACAGAAACCTCTGACAAACCTGCCTGTGGCCTCAGCACGACCAGGCACGCACGTGTATTGAAATTCAGTAACACCCACAGGTAGTGCAAATTTTAAGTTCCTTCAGAAGTAAACAAAGCACAGAGTCCTTTCTATGCTATGTGCAGAAGAGCTTGATACATCTTCACTCTTCCAACATGGGCCAGAAATCCAACAGTACAAACTCCATTCGCCCTCCAGATATAGCCCAGAGACTTGCATTTATCCCCTCTTCATTACACATAGAGTACTCAATACAACAGGTTGCAGAGCCCCAGAATATATCCCAATATATCTGAGAAGCTTTACTTCTGCCCCCTTCACAGAGAGGGGCAAGTGGGTCTACGCTCTACCTGGCAACATCCTTGCACCTGCAGAAAGCATATAGGTCATGCCTCCTTCCTCATCTTCTGCCCCTGCCCTCTTTCTTCAAAATCAGCCAGTAAGTTAGATGACCAAGCCCAGGCTGAGAATCTCTACACATTAGTGCATCTCTTGGTTTCTCTGCTCAGTTGATCTGGTTCCTTCATTCTGCACAGGCTTGCAGGCTTCACTTGGCAGCAACAAAGTTAATTACTGCCATTATCTGCTCCACATAAGCTGGTGAGGGAACTGGAACTGGAAGACAGCAGCAGAGGAAAGAGAACTTAACTGCAGCTGCTGGCTTTCTACTGAGCTATGAGAGCTGGTTTTAGGGTGACCATATGTCCCAATAAAATTGAGACTGTCCTGATATTTAACCCTTTGTCCTTCACCCTGATCGGTGTATGATCAGGACGCCATTTGTCCAGATATTCAGGTAAGGAGGTGAGCGGGAGGGCGGCGCCAACTCTGAGTGCTCCAGGGTTGGAGTACCCATGGGGAAAAAAATGCAGCCAAGCTGCCTCTTCTCACCTTCTTCTGTCCCCACTCCCCCCCCCCCACAGCACTTCCTGCCACCTAACAGCTGTTTGGCAGCAAGTAGCGCTTTCCAGGGGGGAGGGGGGAGAAGCAAGGCTGCAGCGCACTCCAGGGAGGAGGTTGAGAAGAGGCAGGACAGGGGCGGGGAGTTGGGGAAAGAGGATGGAATAGGGGCAGAGCACGGGCGGATGCTTGGCCGGGAAGAGGCGGGGAGTGGGCAGCACCCACCTGGTAGAGGGGAAGTTGGCGCCGTAGGGGTGAGTAGCAGGCGGGTGGGTGAAGAGGCAGGCGGAGTGAGGAAGCAAACTGTGGGTGCGGGACTGAGGAGGGATGCAGAAAGCCAACAGGGGGCCGGGGGATGAAGAAGGGTGCGGGGAGGGGGGAAGAGGGCAGAACCTTGGAAGAGGGATGGACTGTGAGCAGGGCTGACAGCACCCCAACGTGTCCTGATATTTTAGTGTTGTAATCTGGTCACCCTAGCTGGTTTCCAATACTGCCCTCAGAGCTTAGAAGCCACTCTGACACTTAAATTCATTTCGTTATACTTACATAGAAATATATTTTGAAAGGCAGTTTGTCTAAGCACTTTACACTTTGAGGAAATTAGTTTATAAATGCTTTGGCAAGAGAGTCATTTTACAACACCACCACCACACTTCACATCATAGTTACTTTTCAGGTGGCCCCAACAAGGAAACATGGCATCCTTTAGAAAGGCAGATTCCTAGTGTGCTATGTTAAGAATGCAAACTATAAACACTTTGTAGTGAAAAGCAATGGAGTAAGGCTCAGATAACACAACTGAGCAAATCAGATACAAGTCTAATCTAGCCAAGTGTTCTTTGATGCATTAAAAGGTAATTAAAAATAAGCTTTAAAGGGTAAGCTCTTTGGGACAGAGACCATGCCTGCTTGTGTTAGACAGAGCCTGACACATTGTCTGCTACGGGGATTTTCTGCTGACCTGATCTGTTCATGTTTAAGATCCATTTTACAGATGCTCTCCACCCACTCTATCAGCACTTGGGCTTTAGGATGCAACATGGAATACATTTCCCCTCCCTGTTTAGTTGTGTGCACCACAGTAGCCCAACCTGATAAGCAATAAATACAAACTGAATTCTTATGGAACTATGACGAGGCAAATCAGAGCCCAACTGCTATGGCAAGTTGCAGTATTCCTTAATAGTTTATTCAATCTTCTCCTCTCACCCATCAATTGGGTAAGTTATTTGTGAATAAATTTTCCCAGTACTCAGCCAGCCACACAGATGGCTGATGACTCACTACTCGACTAAATTAGCCAGACTAGTTAGGAAAATACACCTCTACCCCGATATAACGCAACCCAATATAACATTATAAATGAAAAAAGCTATACAGAGAGTTGGTAAAGGAAAGGAAAATATATCAATGAGTGAAAATTGTCTACATACACCTCTACCCCAATATAACACGACCCAATATAATACAAATTCAAATATGACGCAGTAAAGCAGTGCTGGGGTGTGGGGTACGCACTCCAGTGGATCAAAGCAAGTTCGATATAATGCAGTTTCACCTATAACGCGTTAAGATTTTTAGCTCCCGAAGACAGTGTTATATCGGGGTAGAGGTGTATCAAGCATTATTCATAATGTTGCCCATTGTTTACCCAGCTGCGCTGCCTGCTCAATTCTAGGCAGTCTATATGGAATAACTTCTCTTGCAGGCACCAGGTGCCCTGCATGAGAGTCTTAAATGAAAAAGAAAAAAAAAATTCCCAAGAGAGAGCCAAAGAGTGTATACGAGTATGTATTTTTTCCCTGGTTATCAAAGAGACTGGAAGTTGCATATGGAGGCATATGTGCCTCTCCAGCTTCCTGCTCGTGGTGGTAGGAGTCCAAGTACGTTACCACAAAAGGAATCCCCTAACATCTCACATATAAAGCACTATTTAGAGTGGGCCCAGACCTTATGGGGAGGCTCTTCTTGTCAGTGTCCTTTTCTGAATCTTTCCTAGAACTCCTTGTATTCCAATGACTGGGCTCAATTTGGTCAACTCTTGCATGAGAATTAACCCAGGTGCTAGTAGTGCCCACTTGATTGCTTTGTAGCAACACTCATAAAAATAGGTTGTCCAAATAGGAGTGTAGATACCCCAGGGGACTTGAACTCTTCTACCACAATAATTAGTAGTTTGGCTAATACCATTTACTTTAGGTAACCCAAATGGCTGTTACTTGAGCAGAATCCACAGAAAGGTTCAGAGGCATGGTGCTATTGCAGCAGACAGGTATCTCTCTCAGACAAATTCAGGTCAATAAGCGTCCCAGTGAAGTGGCTTCAGGGTCTCTGTGTGAAACTTCAACTCTCTCAAATATTTAGTGAATTCTGAGAGCTTGCATCTCCCTAACATCCCCACACTTCACAGTTTCTAATGGTGGGGGCATTTTCTGCAGCATCCATATCCAAAACGGCAAGAAATTCTTGATTCATTTTCAGAATTGAAACTGTGGGTTATATCTAGGACTAACCTGGCATAAGTGGAATATTTCCCATTCTGCTGTAAAACACATCAGCCTGACCACTAGACATGCTGACAATTGGGATGCCAGGGAGAGTTGTGCATTGGAACCAGAGCTACTGTTTAATAAGGCAGACCAGTCTGGTCTGGGCTTATCTTGTCCTATTGTTCCAATACTTGCTTGTAAGAGAGTAGATCTAAAATCATCTTCTAGTATCTACAGCTCCTAAGCAAACAATTTTTCATAGCTTCTCTGACTAAGCTGCCTCCTCTCTACTTGCAAAGAATAACATTTAGTAGCCTGGAATTAATTTGAGGAAGGCTGTGGATGTATCTGTATAAATTGTCATTAGCATCAATTTTAAGGATAAATTTTAATTTGTCTCTGTTGGTTGCACAAAGCCAGGTCTCCTTGGGCAAAGAATAGATTTAAAAAATTTATTAAGATGTTTTAAAAAAAATTACGGTACAGAGTTTAAGCACAGAAGTTTCTGGTTATCAGGAAATAACACACAGATTATCGAGGGGTGCTAAATTGGGTTTAAGATCAAGTGGCATAAGGAATACATAATCTGCAATATCCCTGATTGGGGGGTAAAAGGTTGATGGGTCAAAATACAGATATTGAGATATGAGGGTATGAAGTTCGTATAATGGCTATGTTTGGGTGTAGGTTATCACATGTGGCTATGAGGACGACGACCGACTGACCCTCATTTGGTGAGATTTAATGTTGAGGGAGTTTATGGCTCCAGTTCATATGAACCAACGGAGAAAGTCTCTTGGTCCCTTTCTCATAGTTGAAGAACGATGTCACGCCGGCTCACACCTCCTTGGTACTGTCGTTGGCCGGTGATGTGTTAGATGTAGATGTCCCTGGACCATCGGATGGTGTCTGAAACCATGAGGCACCGCATGAGCGATGCGTAATGTCGACCTATAGTCGTCCAAAGAGCTACAGGAACCATTTCGACATTTCTTCCTTTAGTTTTGGTTTATTGTGAAGAAATCCTTTTCCCTGAACATCATGGCTTCTGCTAGATTCCAAATCTACAGCACACTTGGAAACAAACCAGGACTGGTGTCGACTGTTAAAATTTAAGAAAGAAATCAGCTGATCCACATTTACTTGTCTGGAATTTTTTTTTTTTTTTGGCTAGGAAGATAACCTTCACAGATGAATGGAAGAAAGAAGGTAGCAATTTTTATCCCATTTACCTGCCAAAAATCTCTCTTTTTGTAGATTTTTTCCCCATCGTCTCTCTAAGGCATTTTCCTCTCTTGAATATGATTCCAATAAATTCTATACAGAGTCATCTAATCCCTCTACCCTAGTTTCAGTTTATTTACTCAGCACATGTAAGTTCCCCCAAATGCTAAGGAGCTACATATCTGACTTTAGTTTCAACAAGTAACTTGTACTATTTTAGAGTTTTTTGTAGGATGAAGAGAAGTTAGTAGAAGCAGATGTTTTAGGAAATCAAGAAAGGGCAGTACAGTATTTTTTTAAAAAGGAACTTCTGTCCCCATTCTTCTCATTTTACAGGCTGTTTACCCGGTGCTTTGAGAATACATGATCCTTTAAGTGGTGCCATACGAAAAGTCTAGGATTGCAGTCATCCAGCTCCACTATTCCTTTTCTTTTTGACCCAATAAATACATTCATAGATTCACATTTTAAGTCCAGAAGGCATCATCATGACCATCTAGTCTGATCTCCTGCACACTGCAGGCCACACCCACCCACTCCTGTAATAGACCCATAAACTCTGGCTGAGTTACTGAAGACCTCAATTCATGATTTCAAGATTTTATAGAGAATCCACAATTTACATAAGTTTAAACCTGCAAGTGACGCATGCCCATGATGCAGAGGAAAGAAAAAAAACCTCAGGGTCTCAGCCATATTTGGGGTCAGATTGGCAAACAGTTGAACCATGAGCATGCCTGCAAGACCCACCAGCCAAACACCTGGGAAAGAACTCTCTGTAGTAACTAATAGCCCTCCCCATCTAATGCCCTCTCTCTAGCCACTGGGGATTTTTGCTATTAACTGTCACTAATGGGCCACATACCACTGAAGGTAATCTCATCATACTATCCCCTTCATCATCTTACCAAGCTCAGTCTTGAAGCCAGTTAGGTTTTTTGCCGCCATTGCACACCCCCTGGAAGGCTGTTCCTAGACTTCACTCCTCTGATGGTTAGAAACCTTCACCTAATTGTGAACCTGCACTGGTTAATGGCCACTTTATAGCCATTTGTTCCTGAAGGGAGAGGAGTTATTTAAATTATTTATCCCTCTGATGTATTTATAGAAAGTAATTATATCTCACCTCAGCCTTCATTTGGTTCATCTAAACCAGTGGTTCTCACCCTGTGACCCAATCAGCACAGAGTTATGTCCCATGTGATGTCCTCAGGGCCATGCAGGTAGTACTGGATGTGACCCACATTACATATTGTGGGCCGCATACGTAGCCCTCAATAGTAAATAGGTTGACAACCACTGAGCTAAACAAACCAAGCTCCATCAGTCTTCTCTCATAAGGTAGGTTTTTCCATTCCTCTGATCATCCTCTGTACCTATTCCTGTTTGAGTTCATCTTTCTTAAACATGGGAGACCAGAATTGCACAAACTATTCCAGATGAGGTCTCACCAGTGCCTCGTATAATAGTAATAATACTTCCCTATTGTACTGGAAATGCTAAGTTCAATCCTTCAGGGGGCCCTTCAGGAATCTGGTGCAAAAATCTGTCTGGGGATTGGTTCTGCTTTGAGCAGGTAGTTGGACTAGATGACCTCCTGAGGTCCCTTCCAACCCTGATATTCTATGATAGAGCCTAGCACTGCATTAGCCTTTTTCATGGTCACATCACATTGGCAGCTCAGACATCCTATGATCAGCCAATACACCCAGGTCTTTCTCCTTCGTTCCTTCCAACTGATACGTCTCCAGCTTATAAAAAACTTTTTTGTTAGTTCCTAGATACACTATTAAATTTCATCCCATTTCTACTACTCCAATTTTCAAGGTCCTCCAGATCTTCTTGCATGATCTTCCCATCCAACTCCATACTGGCTATACTTGCAACTTTGTGTCATCCACAAATTTTAATAGTGCACGCCTACCTTTTGTGCCAAAGGTCATGAATGAAAACGTTAAAGATTGATCCCAAGACCAATCCCTACGGAACTCCACTAGTAACCTCCTTCCAGCCTCATAATTCACCTTTCAGCATGACCCATTGTAGTTCCCTTTAACCAGCTCCTTATCCACCTTTCAATTCTCATATTAATCACCATCGTCTCCAATTTAACTAATAAATTCCTATGTGGAACTATCAAAATACCTTACTGAAATCCAGGTAGATTAGATCTACCACTTAAAAAAACAAACAAACAAAAAAAAAGAACAACAAACGAAATCAGTTATCTTCTCAAAGGAGATCAGGTTGGTCTGGGGCAATTTATCCTTTGTAAAACCACATTGTATTTTATCCTAATTACCATTTACCTCTATGTCCTTAACTACTTTCTCCTTCAAAATTTGTTCCAAGGCCTTGCATACAATTCAGTTCAAACTAGCGGGCTTGTAGTTTCTTAGATCATTTCTCCCCTTTTTCTTAAAAATAGGTATGATATTGTCACTTACCCACAGCAAACCTCTGGCAACACTTCAAGAGTAAGAGTGATAGGTCTTGGACTTGAAAGGCAATGAAGCAGTGCATGCATGACTAAGGGAAGCAGAACTAATACAACTCTGGGTGGACAGCTCTCTCTACCACTCTTGTTTCAGTTGCACTTCTCCCCTTAAAAGTACCCTGCCTGCATAATGTGCAGATGCAACGTATAACAAAAGGTGGCTCTGTCTTGTCCAAAGGACTTAGAAGATTTCTTGCCCTTGCCACAAAATCTGTTTGCCTGCCATTAACATTAGCACTCTGGCAACAAATTAAATATCTGTGGCTTTTTGGATGAAAAACTATAAAATTGAATCAAACGAGATTAATGCGTAGGAGTTCATTCTCTGCTTTGAATCCCGCTATATTACAATTTTCCAGAGATTGCAGAATTAGTTACAACATTTCACACAGGAGGCAGACTGTCCAGTAGGGAATCTAAGGGAGAAAGGGTTCCCCCACATTCAGGAGTTTGTAACTGACAGTTCTGAACTATCCCTGCTACATGTACAGAAAAGTAATGTTCAGGAGGACAGGCACTGAATTTCAACCCAACTGCTGTGTGTGAACTCTGGTGGGTAGCTCTGTCTTTGTACCAGCCTGTAACTAAACTAGTAGATGTCCAATAACATGAAGATCCAAAAAGGAGGTGCTGGGAAGCTCTCTTCTCCCTGATCTAGACTGCTGTGAATGGAAGGGTAAAGAGAAATGCATCCCTTATTCTGTCACTCTCTTAGCTTCCTTTTTTTGGGTCCTATTGACAGTTCTCCCAAGTAGCTGTGTGAAATGGACCTAACACTTAACTGTTTCACTACTGCTATCTAAGAAGCATAAAAGTCAAGCTGCCCAAGGACTTGAAATGTCTCTGCTGCTTCCTAATAAAGCTATTAGCAACAGAGGCACTGAAGTTGTCAGGAAGACAACATAAAAGTTTACATTCGGCTCAGGGTTTTAAAAAAAGTTACCTTGGTTATAACATTCAAGTTTAAAATTTCTGTAAAAATTTTATGGCTTAGACACTGCATACATAGGAGACCCTCTTGTTTGTCACTAGTGAGCAGAACAGACAGTTCAAAAACAATGAAAAACAACTCTACAATATCTTACATTTTGCTTCCCAGAGCATCTGATACCACCAGAGTTGTGCAGCAGCCTCTCAACAAGTGATTTTCTCTAAGAGCTCAGGGACAACTCTTACCCTTCACTATTCATTTTAATGCCTCCAAATAAAGAGAAGAGGGTTGATACTGTGGCAGGGACTTTAATACTATGTATGATGCTACCATATAATATAAACAAGAATCTCAAAAAAAATCTGAAATTCAGTTCATTTCAAAAGTTACAATGCAAGTAAAGACGTTTGTTATCCTAGTCTTCCAAGAATAATCCATCAACTGAGACAACTGAAAGCTCAGTCACAAGTCATTCTCCTTCCTTGATTCCAGAGTGAGCTGAGATTTGTGTAACTCCTAGCACAACAGTGCCCAATCTGCTGAGGTACGAAAATGCTACCACGATATAAATGTTGTTTAATGCTAACACTCATACATTCAGGTTAAGTAGTTGCATATTTTTGTTGAGATGTCTAATCTGATCTATGACCAACATGGTATAGTGAGGAGGCAAAACTAGGATCTGCCCTGCCAGGATCTGATTTTGGGCAGATTGTGGCCTCAAACGTGTAAATCCCTTGTATTCAGATAAAAGGCAATAAACTTCATTTAAGCCATTTTCAAGTGTTTGCCTAAATGCACAAATTCATATAGGTTTCTTCCAAGTCTCCTTAGCACAAAACAGATTACCAACATCCTTGTGAAACAATGACCTGCACTTAAGAAAAAAAAAAAAAGAAAAAAGATTGTAAGCTCTTTGGGGCACCTATTTGATGTCGGGAGGGGAGTGTGAGAGGATACCTAGTACAATGGGCCCTTGACAGGGGACTGTAGGTACCACCACAATACAAATTACCAACAAACTACAAGGCGCCAGTGTATAACATGTGTTCATTGACCATTCAATAGTTCACTGACCATTCAATACAGTGATACATTGGTCTAGTTTCCCTTATATAAAATGTAGTCCTATTTTTAAAATCCCTCACCGTTCCTTCCTTTCAAGGGAAGTGAAAGAAGACTTTAGTGCAGAAAACAATATAGGGTAACCTCCTTAAAACAACAGTATTAGAAACAGACTAATTCGCACATGAATATTAGTTTCTTACCTTGTAACCTGGTTTCTCCAAGTCCCTCTATGCCAGTGCAAGCAGTCAATTGAGTTCTCTCACTAGCATATGGAGATAGGAAAAAGCAAAGATTTTGTACACTGACACCTTCTCTCTACGAGGGCTGACTGGTTAGAGACTTCGCCAGCAATATAATGTAATGTTTTCAAAACAATACATAAGAATTAAAACAGCCCCAACTCTACCAATGCAACAAAAGAACCAAAGATAAATGGATTAGCACAGAATGACTATAAGAAAACTAATAGGTAAAATTGTTCCATCATCCATTATGCCAGCCCACTGAGTGGGCACCTGAATAGTAATGCCCATCTTCAGTAGAAACATTGGGTACTTTGGGGCATGGGGCAGTAGCCAGCTGCAGCATACAGGGCTACCTACAGAGAAAGGTCATGCAAAGAGGTTGTTCTTATGAAGAGACAGGCAGGGATCCCTGCTCAAGGGTTTAAAGTTTTCTTACTCTCCCCGCCAAGCAAGTGACCACAAGAAAGGCAGTTTTAAGGATGACAAGTCCAGGACCCCTCCAACAGAGTTCAAAGGGAGCTCTTGCAAGGGCTTTTAGCACCAGGATATGATAACTACGCAGATGAGAGAAGCTCCCCCACTGGTGTAGGAGCATCTTCACTAACCATAGCGCTGTACATGAAGACAATCCCGAAGTGTCTAATTAATTTAAACTTTGCCTTTTTAACACCTTATTCACACAGAGACCCTTGAGTTCCTCATGTCTAACTAGCTATGTGTGTGGACACAGAAGCATTTAGGAGAAAGATACTGCAGAGGTAATTCCAGGACACTTCTCTTATACCTTCCTATACCATTCATAGTGAAAATGCTCCTCTTCAGTACTTGCTAGAAGCTTTTTTATGTGACTGAACTCACCTAACTTTTGTGCTAAGCAGGTACACCGCAGAACGCCTCCCGAGAGAAGCTCTCCCCTAGACATAGAGCTGTCTACATGGGGGGGGGGTATAATTTCATCACTCAGGTATGTGTATTTTTCCACACCCCTGAGCGACGCAGTTATACCGATATAAGTCTGTAGTGTAGACCTGGCCTTAGCAACCTTTTGGGAATATACAGCCCATACAGAAAGTCGCTCACCTTAACTGAAATGCAACCAGAATGTCACCATAAAACAGTTAAAATGTTTTGGGGGATCAATTATACTAGGAGTTGAGGGAAAGGATGACCGATATCTACCAGTGAGGTCAGAAATATAAAGGTAACGATATACCTTTTAGTGAGAGACAGACTCAGGGCTTGGTTACAGTGGAGTGTTGCAGCGCTGGTGGCGGCATTACAGCGCTGCAACTCACTCACCGTCCACACTTGCAAGGAACATACAGCGCTGCATCTCCCTGGCTACAGCGCTGGTTATACTCCACCTCGGCCTGGGGAACAACAACTGCAGTGCTGGTGATGCAGCACTGCTCCGCCAGTGTGGCCACCAAAAGCACTGTTATTGGCCTCCAGAGGTATTCGGAGGTATCCCAGAATGCCTGTTCAGCCACTCTGCTCATCAGTTCAAACTCTACTGCCCTGGCCTCAGGTGACCCGCCCTTTAAATGCCCAGGGAATTTTAAAAATCTCCTTCCTGTTTGCTCAGCCAGGTGTAGAGTGCAATCAGTGAATTTTCCAGGTGACCATTCCTCCACGAACCAAACAAGCCCCAGCATGGAGCAATGGTGAGTTGCTGGACCTCATCAGTGTTAGGGGGAGAAAGCTGTGCAGTCCCAGCTGCGCTCCAGCCGTAGGAATTACCTGCCCAAAGGTATTGTATCAAGGGTCATGCTGGAAAGGGGCCATGACTGGGACGCGCTGTGGTGCAGGGTTAAAGTGAAGGAGCTGCAGAGTGCCTATTGCAAAGCCCGTGAGGGAAACCGCTGCTCCGGCGCTGCTCCCATGACCTGCTGTTTTTACAAAGAGCTGGAAGCGATACTTGGGGGTGACCCCACCACCAATCCGAGGACCACGATGGACACTTCAGAGCGGGAGGGGGAGGAGGAAACCAAGAGTGAGGGTACTGGGGTGGGGGGAGACACCCCGGAGTCCCTGGAGGCATGCAGCCAGGAGCTCTTCTCAAGCCAGGAGGAAGGTAGCCAGTCGCAGCAGCCAGTACTTGGTGGAGGACAAACAGAGGAGCAGGTTCCCAGTAAGCAGCTTTTATTTTCAGCATGGAAATTTTTTGGGAGAGGAGGGATGGTTCTGCATGCATGCCTAGATGTGGAATAGCGAGGGGTGGGGGACCACTGCTGCACACAGGCAAGCTGCATAGGGGCCAGGGCGGAATCCGCATTGCTGTAGAAGACCCTCCCGCTCTTCCCAGGTGACCCGCAGCAGCGAGATATCTTCCAGGATCAACTCCTGTGGAAAATGTTGGGAGAGTGTTCAGTGTAGGTGCCCACTGCAGCTGTTTCCTTTCCCCAATGCACAGAAACCCCAAGGACAGTACAGCCCTGAAGCAATCAGTCCCCCTTACTCACCATTTCAGGGCTCTTGTGGGTTATGTGCGCTCTCTTTGGTATGGGAAAATTATGCTATTGTGAAGAATGTTACTCCTTCACTGTGTGAGAATAACTGTCTGAGATATAAACAATGCTGCCTCTGTTAAGTGTTGCCTATTTTGCTTTTCCACAAGCAACCTTGAGTTCTCGGCTGCCCGTATTATCAACAGCTCAAAGACTCCAAAACCTCCGGAAGAAGCTGTGAAAAAGCAAAGACGACCTGCTGAAAGCAGTTATGGATCACTCTGCCACAGAGAATCAAAAAGTACAGGACTGGAGGGAAAGGGAAAGCAGGATCTGCCAGAAAAACACAGTGGTCAGGAAGAAAAGCACAAAGCAGCTGATAAGCATCCTGACGCACCAAGCAGACTCTTCCAGGTGCTCGTAGCCACGCAGGCAGAGCACTACCGCGCCGCCCCCCCTCCTGTCCCAAAGCTCTTTCCCTTGTGCCCCAATGTCAGCTCAAAGCCCCCTTTCCCAGCATCCAGGTTCTTACCACCGCCAGCTGCCTCCAACACCTGTACGTTCACCAACCAGTCCTGAGAACTACAACCCTTACCCTCTGCACTCAACCCCCATCACCATGCAGTATAGGCATCCTGAAGTGCAGCAGTCATTGCACAGCACTCCAGACAGGACATATTCAAACCTGTGACTGTACAGTTCCATACTACACACCCTTGCCCTTTTAGGTTCCTAAAATGTTGGGTGTCTGTCAAGAAAGTTATTTTCTTTTCAATAAATGAATTCTTGGCTTTGAAAACAGTCTTTATTATTGCAGAAAGTCAAAGATACCGTAGCCCAGGAAAGAAACAGGCACTGCAAATCAGCTTAGGAAAAACAGATTCCTACTAACATTGTAACCACTGCACTGCACTCCCGTGCAAGGCACCGAACATTACTGTTGGTTTTCAGCCTCAAATTCCTCCCTCAAGGCATCCCTAATCCTTGAAGCCCTCTGCTGGGCCTCTCTAGTAGCCCTGCTCTCTGGCTGTGCAAATTCAGCCTCCAGGCATTGAACCTCAGAGGTCCATGCCTTACTGAATGTTTCACCCTTCCCTTCACAAATATTATGGAGGGTACAGCACGTGGATATAACCGCAGGGATGCTGCTTTCCCCCAAGTCTAGCTTCCCATACAGAGATCACCAGCACCCCTTTAAAACGGCCAAAAGCACACTCCACAGTCATTCGGCACCGGCTCAGCCTGTAGTTGAACCGGTCCTTGCTCCTGTCAAGCTTCCCTGTATACGGTTTCATGAGCCAAGGCATTAACGGGTAAGCGGGGTCTCCAAGGATCACAATGGGCATTTCGACGTCCCCTACTGTGATCTTCCAGTCTGGGGAAAAAAGTCCCGGCCTGCAGCTTCCTGAACAGATCAGTGCTCCAAAAGATGCGTGCATCATGCACCTTTCCAGGCCAGCCTGTGTTAATGTCAATGAAACGCCCACAGTGATCCACAAGCGCCTGGAGAATCATAGAGAAATACCCCTTCCGATTAACGTACTTGGATGCTACGTGGAGTGGGTGCCAGAATAGGAATATACATGCCATCTATCGCCCCTCCGCACTTAGGGAAACCCATTTGTGCAAAGCCAGCCACAATGTCCTGCACGTTCCCCAGAGTGACGGTTCTTCTTAGTAGGATGCGATTAATGGCCCTGCAAACTTGCATCAAAACAATTCCAACAGTCGACTTTCCCACTCCAAACTGGTTCGCGACCGATCGGTAGCTGTCTGGAGTTGTCAGCTTCCAGATTGCAATAGCCACCCACTTCTCCACCGGCAGGGCAGCTCTCAATCTCGTGTCCTTGTGCTGTAGGCGAGCTCAGCACACAGTCCCATGAAAGTGGCTTTTCTCATCCAAAAGTTCTGCAGCCACTGCTCGTCCTCCCAGACTTCCATGACGATGTGCTCCCACCACTCGGTGCTTGTTTCCGGAGCCCAAAAGCGGCGTTCCACAGTGCTGAGCATTTCCGTGAATGCCACAAGCAATTTAGTGTCATACGCATTAGGTGACTCGCTGTCATCATCGGACTCCTGATCACTTTGGATCTTAAGCAATGGGTCAACTGCCAAACGTGATGTGCTGGCGAGACTTGTCAGCATACTCCTCAGCAGTTCGGGTTCCATTTTCCACAGAAATCGCACTGCACAGAAACCATTGAGAGAGTCAAGATGGCGCCAAACGTGGACGGAAAAACGGATTGCTGGGATGTGAAGCAATGAATCACGGGGCTTTGGGACAGGAAGCAGAATGACCCGCACCCTCCGCGCCCTTCCCACAACCTGCGGTGCCAGAATGGGACAAGGTGCTCTGTGGGATAGCTGCCCATAATGCACCACTCCCAGCACTGCTGCAAATGTGGCCACACTCCAGCGCTGGTAGCTGTCAGTGTGGCCACACTCCAGCGCTTTCCCTACACAGCTGTACGAAGACAGCTTTAACTCCCAGCGCTGCACACCTGCAAGTGTAGCCAAACCCTCAGACCAACAGACTGAGGTACACAGAGGCATTTCAAGGAACTAGGAACAGCCAGCATGATAAAGTTCAGAAATCTGGGAAAAGTTTACTACTGAAGAATGGCATAACACTGACACTACCTGCTACCATTAAGCCCTTACCGACCAAAACACAAAACTATTAAAAAAACCTCAGAACATCCACACATAACCAAAGCCAAAAACCCTATCCTCCCAGGCAGAATTTCTACCCCCAAAATAAGTAGCATTGCCAAAGAATCCACAAAGTCCACTAGAGACTTTGTTATTGCTATTGTCTTTACATGGAAGGCATTAAGTCATAATGATGATGGCGGCAGTATAAAACACTAAGATATACAGATGGCTACTGTCCAACTTGGGGAAACACAGGAGTGACCTATAATGGATATTCTTATTCACAGATTCCATGGCCAGAAGCGACCATTGTGATCATCTAGCTTGAGCTCCTGCATCAACACAGGCCATAGAACTTTCCACAAAGCAATTCCAAGAGCATCTTTAACAAAAACATGCAAACCTTGACCAGGGGCACTGGAACAATTTCTGTAGTGGGGGTGCTGAGAGCCATTGAACCAAACTGTAAACCCTGTGTATGATGGAAACTACTTCAAGCCGGGGGTGCAGCAGCACCCCCAGCGCTCCTAGTTCCCATAACTATGATCTTGATTTAAAAATGGCCAGTTATGGAAAATCTACCTCAACCCTTGATAAGTTATTCCAATGGTTAATTACTCTCACTGTCAAAAATTTACAGCTTATTTCTAGTCTAACTTTGTTCAGCTTCAAGTTCTAGCCAACGGACTATTTTAAACCTTTCTCTGCAACACTGAATAGATATGGGGTAGGCAACCTATGGTACGCATGCCAAAGGTGGCACGCGAGCAGATTTTCAGTGGTACTCACACTGCCCAGGTTCTGGCCATCGGTCCAGGGGGCTCTGCATTTTAATTTAATTTTAAATGAAGCTTCTTAAAACCTTATTTACTTTACATATAACAATAGTTTAGTTATATATTATAGACTTAAAGAAAGAGACCTTCTAAAAACATTAAAATGTATTACTGGCATGCCAAACCTTAAATTAGAGTGAATAAATGAAGACTCGGCACACCACTTCTGAAAAGTTGCCAACCCCTGGAATAGACTGAAGAGCCCATTATTAAGTATCTGTTCCCCATGTAGGTATTTACAGCCTGTAAGCAAGTCACCCCTTAGCCTTCTCTTTGTTAAAATAAATACATTGAGCTCTTTGAATCTATCACTGTAAGGTAGGTTTTCCAATGCTTAAATCATTCTCCTGGTTTGTCTCTGAATCCTCTCCAATTTTTCAACACTTCTTAAATTGTGGACACTAGAGACAGACAGTATTCCAGCAACAGCCAAACCAGGGCCAAATACAGATATAATATAACCTCTCTATTCCTACTCATCAATCACATCAACCTTTTTAGCCACAGCATCACACTGCAGCTCAGGTTCAACTGATATCTACTGCGATCCCGAAATCTTCTTGAGAGAGAATCCTCCATCTTTTTCCTAGACATTTATCTTTAGCTATGTTAAAACGCATACTATTTGCTTGCACCCAGTCTCCCAAGAGGTCCAGATTGCTGTGAATCAGTGGCCTGTCCTCCTCATTATTTATCACTCTCCCATTTTTTGAGCCATCTGCAAACTTTATCAGTGATAATTTTATGTTTTTTAATCAAAATGTTGTGCAGTATCTTATTTTGAAACTTCCAGATTTGAGAGTGAAAACCAGATGGAGGGGATAGGTGAACAGGGCTGTGTTCACAGCACACAAACCCCTAAATGGGGACCCTGAACTGGAGAGAGCCCTATCTCCATTCTTCTAATCGAGAACAGGGCAAAACCTAGTAGATATTTTGCAGATGAAGTAGTTGCAGATAGAAAGACAACTGAACAGGCCTGGCCAAACTGCTTCATCAGATGAATGACATTATATGAACTTAACTCTCTACCGCCTCGGATCTCCAACTTCCAGCATGATGGCTTACCATCAGCTAGGCTAGGCTAGAGGGACATTTGAAAAATACACTTACTACAGTTTCTCACAGTATGTGTGTTTAAAACAAAAAAGATTTCTCTTCCTAACAACCTATCCTGTTCCTACCTACTGTAAAAATCACAATAGTTTATTTGTGGCATCATACACAATTGCTATGGAAATGACTGGTGACAGAGTGGATGATTTAATTGTACTGTATGAGTAAACCAGTTTCTGTTTGTAGAATTACCATAATGTTACCACTCGTGGAAAGGAAAAAAAAGTATTTGAAAGACAAAGGCCTAGTATTAAAGTTTTGCTGTTGAAAGATTTTTTGCCGAGTATTTAAATCTGAATTTCCATAAGATTACTGAGTTCATATACCAGAAAATTCTGAAATGGAGAAACTTTCTGTCAAGGAGACAGACTGAATCAGGAAGTCAGCATTCACCCAAGAATCTATTTAAAAAAAAAATGTACGTTAACTCAGAGTAGAAATGAAGACAGTTATCTGAATTGCTTAGAAAGCTCTATTGTTCACACTTTCAAAGGATTCCATGCTCCCTCTCCCCCAAGAACAGAATGGGGCATGTATGAAGTGGGTGGAGGGCAGGGGAAAAGCATGAAGTCTTGTGGAGGAGAAAAGAAACAGAAATATACAGCTTTAGATATGGATGTCTTAAATTTTAAAATGTGAAATCCTACCTCCCATTGCAAGTGAGGCGGGATATTTCTGATCTGAAGTTTCCGACTCCTGCAGACGAATTAAAGAAAACAGTTAAAAAACAGAAAAAGCATCAATAGCAAAAAGTGTACATTTAAGCATATTTTCTAATCAAATAGGCAGAAGCAGATCCACAGTACACAAAAGGCAAAACAATGAAGTACAAAGGGAGGAAGTTAGATCAAAACCAATTTAAGTCCAAGTCCATCAAACTGTTACAGTAAAATTTGTTTTACATGTGGCAGCTGTGATGTTTCATAAAAGCATGTAGCTTGAAAGCTATTTTCATTAAACCTTTTCAAGAAAGACGGGAGTATCTAGCTTTTTGTATACAAAAGCATATATTCTTTGCTGCTTTTACAGATCCAGACTAACACGGCTACCCCTCTGATACAAAAATACTAGTTTTCCACCCCTCACTGTTTTTGAGAAAAACCACGAGGTTTCCAACAGGAAACTTCAAATATTTACTGCATTCTACAGCCCCTGCAAAAACAAAAACAAAAAACAAATCCCTTGATAAATAGGTTTGGTTTGAGATTTAAGGGCTTGCCTAACTGATCACATTTTAACACCTGAATTCCTGACATTCTCTGCCTCCAAAGTAAAAATCATGAAACTAGTTCATTATATTTTCACATCAAATTTATATTAGCTTTCAGTCACTTATCTAGTCAACAATATTTATTTTTATGTACTACAGCAAAGCCCAGTAAAGTTCTGACTAGATTCTTGGCCAAACCCTTTGTCTCCTCCCTTCCCCCAAAGCAAGAGAACAAATAAATGCCAGAGATGCCACATAGCCCCTGGGATTCTCAAGAATGTGTAGATTAACACAGCTCTAGCTGTACTTAGGTAGTGTGCGCGCGCATATGGTCAGTTAAGCTATTCTTGTAAGAAATCATCAAAATGGATAACATTATACCATAAAAAGAATCACTAAAAGCCCTTTGGAGGAATATGGGGTGCAACTACGTCTTAGTTGGCTAAGAATAGCTGAAGAAACACTTGCCTCAGAATACATAACAATTGGTTCAAACACACAGTATTTTGCTTTCCTATGTTTTAAAAGTTTAAAGTTTGTTTATAAAATGATCTGTATCAAAGTTTTGTGATGTTGCAAAAAAGTAACAAACAATTTTTAAAAATAAAACAAACGTACAGGCAAGTAGTGTCTTATGACAAAGTAGACTGTGCTCCCTTCTAAGTATATTCTTGCCCAACAGCGGCATGGAAGGCAATCTTTTTCCTCTATGCACATTTCTTCTGGAATGGAAACCTTCTCTCACCCTCACTTACTCACCTTTCCAACTAGTTTTTACATCTTGAAATACTGTGTTCAAAAGGCCTCTTGTGTTAAACCAAACTCCAGTTGTATCCTTAACATTTTTGGTGCATGAAGGTTCCCCTGAGAAGGTAATTACCAGGCCCAGTATTCTAGCCATACTGTGTAAATAGCCCACTTCCATATCATCTATTTTTGATGGGCAATTAAATTGACTAAAATAGCAGCTATCTTCTCAAAAAAGTTAACTCTGAAGATGAATGGATACCAACTGCAACGTAACTGTAGAAGTATTTTTTATATATCTACTTTCTTAAATAGATAAAACACATGTTTGGCCACCTCATGGTGGAGTTCACAATCAAGTGGACAGAATAAAAGTGGTCTCCAGTATAAATAAATGAATAATAAACTAGACTCCTGAATTTTGATTTCCAAGATTTATAGAACAAAGTCTGCTGGCAAAAGTCTGGAGCTACATCAGCCTAAGAAGCAATGTGAAAAGTCTGAATATTTGGAGAAATCTTTGCAATCTCAGGCAACTTTATTATGAAGGCCTTTTCATAATGCGGTTAAAAAGTCTACATCTGTGATACACTGTCCTGTGTTATCAAAATACTCTTACTCTTCAACGCAACAGTAAAACTGAATGGATGAATGTATATTTTATAGTCAAGTCCGTAATCACAGTTTAAAGTATTAGAAGATTTCAAGGCAAAGTACCAGTCATCTAAATGCTGTTCAATGTGCTTCAAAAGTGAGGTATGTTGTTATAGTCTTGCTCATTTGTAGATTCCAATTAAAATTCACTAGAGAGCTCTGAGAGAGTGTCATTACTTGCTACAGAAGGATCCAAACGTACTGACAAGTTATACCACAACAACAGTTCTAACTGAAAGAGCTCAACACCTGGTACAGAACTAGGCAATAGTATCAGAGGGGTAGCCGTGTTAGTCTGGATCTGAAAAAAGCAACAAAGAATCCTGTGGCACCTTGTAGACTAACAGACGTTTTGGAGCATGAGCTTTCGTGGGTGATGCATCCGACGAAGTGGGTATTCACCCACGAAAGCTCATGCTCCAAAACGTCTGTTAGCCTATAAGGTGCCACAGGATTCTTTGCTGCTTTAACTAGGCAATAGTTATTCTGAACGTATATCAGCTGGTGAATTTTATGTACACAGTTCCCTCCTTCCATTTCATCTAGCACAAAAACCCTGTGTTTCCTCAATTTTACCTCAAAACACAAGACAAACATAAAATCTAGTTTTATGCCCTCTTTTACCAGGTCTCAATGTTTTCTTTTTTATCTACTTTATCTTTTACCAGGTCTCAATGTTTTCTTTTTTATCTACTAAACACAAAAAAAACTTGATGAAAGTTAACTTGGCCAGTCAGTTTATTTGCACGTAGAGAAGCATTTAGGGTAAAAATGAAAAAAGGACTATGTTCCTAAATGACCAGATCCCCTATCATTTGTGGAGATAGGGGGAAACTATGGCTATGGAAAGCTTTCTGAAAGCTAGCCTCAAAAAGGTGTATCTTTCACATTATGCACTTCCAAATTTATGGCAACAGTAAGACACTTATTAATACCCCGTGAAAGTGAAATGTCACATTTTTTAAATGGACACTTCACATTGTTGCTTATAAGTTTCAAGTGTAGTCAGTACAATTAGCTGTTCCATTCAGCAGCCATGCTCCAAACATAACAGCCCTAACCTCAACTCTGTTGACTGCCAACAAGACTTTTATATCATCTAGTTTTTCTTATGCAGATCACAAAAATGTAAGTAGAAAGGTTGAGGGGGAGGGAATCCTTTCACATTACTGTTGTACTGTAGTCAATGCAGTTAAAACACATACACACAAAGTTCAGCCCCCACCCAGAGTCGTCATGCAACTAATGTGATAGGAGAGACCAAAGACACTTTCTAGAAAATGAGTGCAAAAAATATTTCTTCAAAAGTAAAAAGGTTTAAGGCTTTTCACCCAAAAGCAGTGGGGGGGGGGCAAGGAGAGGGAGGATGCTATATCATGCCATATAGCAGTCTCACCAGGCATCAGGAATGTACAACAATGATAAATGCATGATTCTCTCAGCTTCTCAAACTTGGACAGGATTGTACCTACCACCACTGTTGTACAACTTTGGCAACATTGTTTAACAGCTTGTCGTGCCAATAAAATATTATTGAATTATGTTCATCAGATCTTTGTACACACTCCCATGCAGGATCACCACACAACTTTACTTCAATAACTTCTGAGAAAGTATCATGAACCAAACCACATGCAAAATCTGTTAATATGGTCCACAGACAACTCCTGGTCACTAATTTCAGTGAGACAGACACCACTATCTAGCTTTCATTAGACCAGGATTTTTCTCCAAGAAAATACACACTTAGGGTGCTTAAGGTGTGGAATTCTCATTTTAAAAAGATGCCTCAATCCTGGAGGGATGGAAATCAAAATCTCATTCCAGAAACATTTTTCTATTTCAGTAACCATCAGCTCATGTACATCCCTTCTAAATGATGCTGCTCTCTTTGGTAAGGTATAGCACGCTAGGTTTTAATACTATAATGTGATTGTGCTCCTGGGTCATGCTCAATCACTTTTGTTATATTAATATTTATCAATGAATTAATTTATAAAAATTAAGCCAATTGCAGTCACCCAAGATTTAAAGAAATGACTGATTCATTCTTAACTTCATGAAGGTTGTACTTATTGAATGAAATGTTTGGTGATAACCTGATACCTAAGAGTGTGTGGACATCTTAACAGAGCTTTATAATAAATCTAGTCAGTGAGACCAATTTCTCTGGTTCACCGGAGTTATACAGTTACTTATTAAAATCAGACATATGCATCTGATCTTAATAATGTGGTGTTCAGATACTTTACATATATTTCACTTTTGAAAAAGTATGTTATTTCTCGCTCTCAAAATACACACAACAGTCCTCTACCAGAAAGAGTGAAATATACATTTTTTTAGTTCCTGTATTAGGCTTCCTCCGAAACCGTAACTGAAGAAAAGAACTGGATAAACTCTAATACTATTATTTCAATTGCACTTTTGGTGCAGTGTTGGAAACTGGATCCAAATACAAGTATCAATGGTGACTTGAAGAAGTGTATTAACAGATTTATACCGTGCTCACATCAGTTTTATATGCTTACAGATTTCACTGTACTCACTGGCAGAGGAAAGTGCGGTTCTTTATTAAGTAACTGTACAGTGGTGTGTTAAAAGTCGTGTAACACAGATTACTCAACTAGCCCATTAAAGCTTATGACCAAATAAATTTGTTAGTCTCTAAGGTGCCACAAGAACTCCTCGTTGTCTCAACTAATAAAACAATTTTTATATATCTTAGAAAAAACTTCTGAACAAGGGTAAAATCAAAACATGTTTAGGGACCCACAATGCTTGTGGCCAAGGAGAACCCTAAAGGTTTAGAACAGCACTAAGCAGAGATTGTAAATGAAAGGAAATACTGAAATGATTTGCTCCTCCCAAGAACTTCTTTTGGGGTAAAGATACTCAAACACTAGTCATGCATATATCTCTGGCTTAAATACATTTCAGCATTCTCATTCCTGTATGATGAACTGGGTGATATCTGGCCAAGGCAAATTCATAGATGTCTGGGTTTTTTTTCAGGGGAGGGGAGATTAAGATGTTGCTGTCCAAATGTGTTTACAAGGAATATCAAAAACATCTTCAACTTTTGCTCAGAGTTCCTAATCTTTATATCCAGCATTTTACAGCAACTGAAAGATTTTGCTTCTATACTGCCATTGTGTGCAACGCCTTTTACGAACAACTCCCATCAAAAAATGACAAGTTTGTATCCGAATTGTTTTGTAAATTATGTTGTGTGGTTATAGCTGTAGTGCAATACTCATCTATTCAATTTGACGTAAACAACCATACAGAATAAAAACATACAAATTAAGTTAACAGCTTACAAGGGAAAGATGTCAGCATAAAACCATGGCATTTGAAGTCAAAATGGTTCTCACACAGGATAGAAATGACTTCGTACATTTTAAAGGGTCATGAGTAGTCAACTCTTCTCTGAACATCTACAATTTTACTTCATATCAACTGCAAGAGCTTCAGCTTCACACAAAGTTGGAAATGAGCTGTCTTGATTTATGCAGTTAAGAACTCTAAAGAATGGAAGGGTAATTCATTTCACTTATGCCTATTTAGAATTGATAAATGGCAACCACTCATGTCTTAATATACTGGCTAATTACCTGAAGAAACTGGACCTGGCAAAACAAAAACAAAAACACCGAATAATAGTATTTTAAGACTTAAAGTTAAGATTTGTTACAAATAGTATATGGTCTAATAAAGAACTGGAGTATCTAAAAAGCTGTCCAGATATTCAAACTGGATTAGCCAAACACAGTGAATGTAAAGCTAAAGATTCTTGTACCAATAAAGCAAATTCCTGTTAATCAATCAGATTCAAATGATTTTGCTGGTTGCAGGAAAAATAAACATGACATTTATATTTTTAATTATTTATTACACCTACTGTTTAATCATAAAACAAAAATTAAAATGGTTATTAATGCCACTCTAGGTTTTGGGGTTTTTTTAAAAGTTGCTCTACCGTAGTGCCTAATGCTCTTCCCACAACAGTTTCAGCCACTGTGACAACGGAGTTATTTTTGATTCATACCAGTGAGAGGGAGAATCAGGTCCACATTCTATAGTTACACAAATTAGTTATTCACAAGAACTCACAATATTCTCTGTGTAGCAAATATAAAGCAGTCACACCAAGCACAAACTAAAGTAACAGCACAGTGGGAGATTTTTTAAGCTAGCAATGGAATAGCTTCTCCTGTAATTAATATTACAGTGAATTTGCTTGCCAGTTAAGTCGGGTAAGTGATTTTGAAAGACTGGGAAGATACAGTAGTTAAAATTTAATTCCTCTGTTTAAAAAGGCATGTAAGAAATTAAGCAAAACACAAAATCCTTTGAATAAAGATAAAACAAGGCACATTTATTCAGTAAATCACCTACAAGTTCCAAATAAAATTGTGGCCCCACCAGTTCATTTGCTCCTAATGAGCAATTCTGATAAATGTTTTAAAAAAAACAACAAATTTTGTTTTCATATCCCTTTGCTAAAAGGAGAATTACACTGCATTGCTTTTAAAAATACACACACATGAGATTGTTACCCTGGAAACTATGTTTAGAACTGACAAATGGCTAGTGAAGTTTTACATTTACAATTTGCTTTGTGTATTTCTATACAATACAGTAAAGGGGATAATTGCTATCTATCTCTTACCTAATTTGGGCCATAAGCTCATAAAATCAAACAAAATGCTTGCAAACAGAAGGAATATTGGGGAACAGGCTTCAAATATTTAAGTTGTCAACATTATAATATTGTTAGTATTTAAGATGGAAGATTTCTTTTGAAACAATGAAGTATTTTCCCCCTCAAAATACCAGATGAGCATGTTTAATCAAATTGCTCAACAAGAAGAGATAGTTGCTAACTACAAGTAGTTTCTCGAATACTAAAACACAGATATACCATAGCATCTTTATTTTACTGGTGAGGGGCATCCTTGAACTGCAAATCCTACTACCACCATTCAGATTTAAAACACTGTTATTCGCACAAATGGAGGCTTAGGTAATAAGCTATGTGTTACACAGCTGCCGCACTTCCCCTCCCCCAGTTTAAGAACACCATGCGTCACTACATGCAGAACAGGAAAGGTTTTTAAGTTTCAACAAAGTAAGATCTCTCAAAACTCAAAGCATGCTAGATTTAAATTTGAGGATCTGATTCTAATCTCAGACATGATGCACGTCTAATTTTCCTTTTGCACATACAAACCCAACCACAGAAGCAGCTTTGGAGAGTTGCATACATCTATATGTAACATTCAAGATGAAAATGTGGCCCTTACCTTGTCGCACAAAGGAACATTCTGCTCTCCCTTAACAAACAAAAAAAAAGTCAAGGTATGACCAATTTTTTCCCCCACACCCGAGATGTACACAATATCTGTGTGCTTGGATCTCTCTACCAGAGATTTTTTAAGAGTTACACTGAAGTACATGTATGGCCAATGTTTTATATATCTCCATTCTTATGTCGCAAACCACCAGCCATGGTACTTGACACCAGTGGAGCAATTTAGTTTCAGTGTAGGCTTATATTCTAAAAGAGAAATCTTTTGGTGTGTGAAAGGCCAAGCGCCTCTCTCCCCTTTTGTTTTGCAGACTAGATTTTTGAGGGTGGGAGTTGCTTTGGAATGCATGAAACCTAAAGGCTATTATCTATCAACATGTCCAAATCAGCTCACACTGCATAGTGAAATTATAGGCCTGTAGTCCTTATGTTTATAAAAATAAATCAGGTAATAGACTTTTAGCTAAGGCCACTTCAAGACATAATTTTGACTATTTTTCACACTCCTAATTAGACTAAAATCTTATATACATTATTTGTAAATTCCCAAGTGTGGACCATAAAGAGATTTAACATGGAAAATAATTAAAAGATACTGCAACTATTACCATATTTCAATTTAAATTCTCAGTTATTTAAAGAGAAATACTTCATTTTCCAGGAGTTTTACCATAATGAAATGCTGTTTTAAGAGAGTTTTAACTTATTTAAAAATTGATACACCACTATACGTATGCTGTGGTGAGTTCTATCATCCATCAGTAAGAACATGGTCTTTAATTTTGCAGCCACTGAGTTTTCAATGGATCTGTACAAGCAGCAAAGAGTCCTGTGGCACCTTAAAGACTAACAGATGTTAATTTTTTATTTTTTATCTTGAAAGTATTCTGTTAGTCTAAAAGGTGCCACAGGACTCTTCGCTGCATTTACAGATCCCGACTAACACAGCTACCCCTCTGATACTTCAATGGATCTGTGGATGCTACTCCACAGTCCCCTTTATCCCCCTCCCCTCCCCTTTAAAGAAGCTGCGCATTTATAAAGCTAGATTCTGCCTGCCCCACCCCCCATTCAGATGAAGGATCTGTATTCTTCAAAACAACTGTACCTCTAACTAAACTCATTTTGTTGACTGAATGCTTTACAATTATATAGGTTTTGCCACTTCTCCTCCCACTCCCCACCAACTGGTATCTGGATCATTATAAGTTGTCCACCTGAAGACTACATGAAGAACCAAACACAATGCCTTTTGCCAGCAGAAAGACACTTTCACATATGCAAAAGGATTGTTTATGAATCATCTTAGCTGCATAGCCTTCTAATCCTTTAGTAATAGCACACACTGCTAATCTTCTCCCTCCCCCTCTCCCATTTTTTTTTAATACACCAACATAATTAAAGGCTCTTCTATCTCCTCAAATATTTTAGTGGTGCCTACTAGTGCTGCTGGTGCTGAGGCCATCAGCATTTCCAATACAAACCCAGTTTTCACAGATTTGTATCAGCCATAAGAAGCAGCTCCAAACTGAAACTTGTTGCATACCAAGTCTCTGCTGCAAACTATAGTCGGTTTGGAGGGACTGTGTTTAAGGACAGGAAGCATTTACAATCTTCACTAGCAAGTTCTGCTATTTTTACACTTCAAGAGGGGAAAAAAAGTCATCTAAGCTTATATTAAAGCCATTTTTAGGCAAATATAGGCACTAATGCCTGTAATTAAAATAGTCAACAAGTTACTTCACTTCAAAGTGCTGCTGCTGAACAGAAACAAACAATCAAAACATCTATTTCACAGATATTTTCAGAGAAGTTACTGCCTGTGTGCCCATCAGCTAGCAGCTTGATGTAAATATGTATTGATCTCTCTCATTGACCATGGTTATAAAGTCTGGGGGAGGAGGGGATTTTTGGTGGGGTGAGATGATGTGGGGTTAATCCAGGAAGGACGAGTCACTAAACTGTCCTGAAGACTAAATTTAAACAATCAATGAGTGCAGTAATGTTTATAGTTAAACCTACTATTCTCTAAGTATTACCAATCCCAACGTGTTCAAAAATCATGAAATTGTCTTAAATACAATATTTTTGCCTTCTACTTTCCCCTAGCCTTTAATGTCACATTTTCAAGGTTCTTGCCACAATTATAAGGGCTAGAAACTTTTCACAATGAAATCTCAGGGTATGTCTACACTACGGGATTATTCCGATTTTACATAAACCGGTTTTGTAAAACAGATTCTACAAAGTCAAGTGCACGCGGCCACACTAAGCATATTAATTCGGCGGTGTGCGTCCATGTACCGAGGCTAGCGTCGATTTCCAGAGCGTTGCACTGTGGGTAGCTATCCCGTAGCTATCCCATAGTTCCCGCAATCTCCCCCGCTCATTGGAATTCTGGGTTGAGATCTCAATGCAAAAACAGTGTCACGGGTGATTCTGGGTAAATGTCGTCACTCAATCCTTCCTCCATGAAAGCAACGGCAGACAATCATTTCACGCCCTTTTTCCCTGGATTGCCCTGGCAGACGCCATAACATGGCAATCATGGAGCCCGTTTTGCCTTTTGTCACTGTCACCGTACGTATACTGGATGCTGCTGACAGACGCGGTACTGCAGTGCTACAGAGCAGCATTCATTTGCCTTTGCAAAAGTAGCAGAGATGGTTACCATCCCTATTGCACTGTCTGCCACTGTAAATTGGAGATGAGATGACAGTTATCAGTCGTTTTGTACGGTCTGCTGCTGTCATGGGTGCTCCTAGCTGGCCTCGCTTAGGTCGGCCGGGGGCGCATGGACAAAAATGGGAATGACTCCCTGGGTCATTCCCTTCTTTATGTTTTGTCTAAAAATAGAGTCAGTTCTGCCTAGAATATGGGGCAAGTGTACTAGAGAACCAGAAAGCACAGCCGCTCCATGTCAGAGCCCCAGAGAGCCCGCAGAAATGATGAGCTGCATGCCATTCTAGGGGGTGCCCCTGCAACAACCCCACCCGTTGCTTCCCTCCTCCCTCAACCCTCATGGGCTACCGTGGCAGTATCCCCCCATTTGTGTGATGAAGAAATAAAGAAAGCAGGAATAAGAAACACTGACTTTTTAGTGAGATTAAATGAGGGGGAAGAAGCCTCCAGCTGCTAGGATAGTCCAGGCAGGACATTAAACGGTCGGGGGGAGAGGAGCGCAGCCTCCCGCTGCTATGATAGTCCAGGCAGTACAGAATCTTTTCTTGAGACATGAAAGTGGGGGGCTGATAGAGCTCAGCCTCCAGTTGCTATGATGAGGACGGTTAGCAGCTGTTTTGTACCATCTGCCTGGAATGACCGGGAGACATTCCCATTTTTACCCAGGCGCCCCTGGCCGACCTCATGGAGGCCAGCCAGGAGCACTCACGGGCTGATGATGACGGATAGCAGTCATATTGTACTGTCTGCCATCGGGAAGGGGATGCTGGTGTTCAGCACTGCAGCACCCCGTCTACCAGCAGCATGCAGTAGACATAGGGTGACATTGAAAAAAGGGAGGAAAAAACGTTTCTCGCTTTTCTTTCGGGGGGGGGGTGAAGAGTGTAAATTGACGATATATACCCTGAAACACCCGGGAAAATGTTTTTGACCCTTCAGGCATTGGGAGCTCAGCCAAGAATGCAAATGCTTTTCGGAGACTGCGGGGACTGTGGGATAGCTGGAGTCCTCAGTACCCCCTCCCTCCCTCCATGAGTGTCCATTTGATACTTTGGCTTTCCGTTACGTTTGTCACACAGCACTGTGCTGTGGACTCTGTATCATAGCCTGGAGATTTTTTCAAACGCTTTGGCATTTCGTCTTCTGTAACAGAGCTCTGATAGAACAGATTTGTCTCCCCATACAGCGATCAGATCCAGTATCTCCCGTACGGTCCATGCTGGAGCTCTTTTTGGATTTGGGACTGCATCGCCACCCATGCTGATCAGAGCTCCACGCTGGGCAAACAGGAAAGGATATTCAAAAGTTCACGGGGCTTTTCCTGTCTACCTGGCCAGTGCATCCGAGTTCAGATTGCTTTCCAGAGCGGTCACAATGGTGCACTGTGGGATACCGCCCGGAGGCCAATACCGTCAATTTGCAACCACACTAACCCTAATCCGACAGGGCAATACCGATTTCAGCGCTACTCCTGTCGTCGGGGAGGAGTACAGAAATCAGTTTAAAGAGCCCTTTATATCGATATAAAGGGCTTCGTTGTGTGGACGGATGCAGGGTTAATTCGGTTTGACGCTGCTAAATTCGGTTTAAACGCATAGTGTAGACCAGGCCTTAGATTCTCACACAGTCACATGATGCCAGAATAAAGAGCTTTGAAGAAAATAGATATTATGATACTTGGCCCCAGAACATTCTGCTCTTCAGGCTCAACAGCATGAAGTTAGCAACTGAGGCTACCCTGGTCTCTTTCCTTTGCTATTACAAATTTGATTCTTTGAGTGCTTGGAGATTTGTTTGTTTTAATACACCAGTGATACTCAGAGAGAAGCTCGAGATCCGCAAGCAGCGTTTCAATGCGTTTCTGTGGCTCTTTGCAGCACGAGATATTAAAATACTGTGATTTAATTATTAACCAATCAGGATGCTTTTACTACTATGTTAATAACCAACTGTATTTGATAAAATAATACTTGATCAGTCGTTTTGATGTGATAATTAGAGACATACATACTAAGTATTTTCTGTCATACTGTTTATGAACATATAGTACTAGAGGGATAGCTCAGTGGTTTAAGCATTGGCCTGCTAAACCCAGGGTTGTGAGTTCAATCCTTGAGGGGGCCATTTAGGGAACTGGGGTAAAAAATCTGTCTGGGGATTGGTCCTGCTTTGAGCACGGGGTTGGACTAGATGACCTCCTGAGGTCCCTTCCAACCCTGATATTCTATGTTCTCCCACTATATATTGAAACAATGAATTCACACTACTGTGGCTCTTTTGGGTAATGCTGATCACTAATTTGGCTAATGAACCACTGAGGTTGGAGTATCACTGTTATACACAAACCTGTTTTCCTTTTACAGAAAAAAAAAAAAAAAGGTTTTCTCTCTCATGTTGCCAAAGGAGAGACCCTGACAAAGATGGGAAATGAAACCCCTGATCCTGGAATGAGCTCCATAATCATAGAATCATAGAATATTGGAAGATCACTTTTGGAAAGTTGGAAGATCACTGGACTTTACTTGACTACACAGGAAAGTAAATGAAACTAAGTGCTGGAAAAGGCACAAAACTAACCTTAAAACAAATCTTAGGTGTTGTAACAAGAGTGAGCGAACATTCAGGAACTTGTAATTTTTAGTTGAAATTCACATTTGTGAGATTAGAGAGTTTACAATGACATTTTGGAAGATCTGTAATTAAGGTAAGGTTTACCTCTGACAAAGGTGAAAAGTTATAATTTGATTAGGCAGCTCCAAATTCAGATTAATTTATTTGACTAGATGGCATAAATCTTAATACTTTTAATGCTCAGAAGTATTGTTTTTTAAACACAGAAGTACTAGCCACAAAGAAAAACTAAAAGCAGAATTTGTAAGAGCACTCAATTCTTCAAACGCAGCGTTTAAGATACTGACATATGATTAGTGACTATGTTTTAAGTTCTATCTAGCTTTTAACCACCACTGGTAACTGGAAGTTTTAGCCAACAGGGACCCACTGTGGAAGTTAGTTGTGTGGGTATACATACATGCATTGTTCGTATTTCTTAATTTTTATATAAAACCTCCCTATTTAACTGGAAGAGTAACTTTTTACTAAATTCTGCTAGCTGTGCATTTAAAAACGTACTGTATTAGGTCAATGATTTAATGGTTAAACAAGATAAGCTTAAAGCTCTGTTTGGACAGAAGTCACAATTTAATATTTCTATACAGTATTTTCTTTCTAAAAAAAGATTAATTATTACCAAATATAACAAAGTCGGTTAAATATCCTCCTTCCTTCCCACCCTATACTCTCCAACCTTCCAAGAAGAAAGAATAAGCAAGGAATGAGGATGGCTACTGGTGGATATTCTAGAACTCTGAACAGGAATAAGTTTAACAGAAATTACACTTCATCTATCCTGCAACAGCAGAGATTGCCTGGTAAATTTGCCAGGCAGATTCCCATTAAACAGGTTTTTAACTTTTTTAAACAAAGTTTGACCAGAGATTTATTTGCACTCACTCAAACTAGTAGAACCATACGAATTCACACTAAGAATTATTGTAAATTACTTGCTACTTCACAAAATTCAGTAAACAAACAAAATTTTAAAAAGCCAATGCATCATAAATGGTTCACATATTTTGGCAAGTTTAGTTAGTATTAGTTGATGATAATGCTTTAGTAATTGTTCTGTAGCAAATTATTACGGAAATACTACAATCTAAATAGCTGTAAGAGGAAACAGTATCAGCTTATTGCTCCCTTTCAGGAGCCCAATTCAATTGTAGCATAAAATTGAAATCTATTTTTTTTAAATCAATTTAAAATCACTTCATGTTTCTTCCCTAACCCCAAATGCAGAATACTATCAAAAGCAGAGTAAAAAACAAACAAAAGTAATAATTCTCTAAATTGTATATAGTAAATAGTTAAGAATTACTTGTCAAAAACATCATAGCTTAGAAGTTTTCAGAATCACACTATTATTTTTAATCTAAATGCCCATTAAGTTTTCTCTATCGTTAGAAATCTTAAGTGGATTGTGTGTGAACTATGGGAAAAACAGATTAGCCACAGTCTCCTGGAATTTATTCCACATCTGTAATCTCTCTATTATTTTAAGTGTACCATTTGAAAAAAATTGCCTCTCCTTTCCCTACAAAAAGGGACAAAAGAACAAGAGTTTTCAGATTGTAAATAAATTCCCTATTACCTTAATAATAGAGAATGCAGCCTCAGGTTCAGCAAGATGACCAATAACTAAAATTTGATAGTTCTAGGTATCTGGACTGTGTACAAGATCTCTATGCAATGAGGCCTGGCCCTCAAGAAAGATTTTGTATCAATGTAACTATTTGGATTAGGAGCCCCTGGGGGCATGAATCAGCGTTCATGTCATGGTCAGTATCCGGCCCAGGCCGGGAAAGCTAATAATCCAAACAGCGGACAAAACTTAGTGATGAATCCTGGTCACGTGACACTTGAGGCATGTTGCGAAAATACTAAGAAGAAGCCCCCACCACCATACACTTCCCCAAAATAGCTATACTAGTACAATCCCCTGTGTGGAAGCAATTATACCAGTATAGACTATTCCCCCTTCCCGTATGGGAATAAGGTTTAACCAGTCTAAACACAGTTACACTTTGTGCCTACACTGGGGCAGAAGGGGTGTGTCTGACTACTCTAACTATACTGGAATAGTTAAATTACACAGTTTGTGTTTAGATCATGCCGCCCCAGTGTATTTCTTTAAAGTAGCTTACTTCAGTACTCATGTAAAATTATTTTTAGTAATAGTATTTTTCAGATAAGGCATTCAATAAAAGTTATCATAACTTAGTGTTTTACTTTTATGCTGTATTCACGTAAGCTATGTTTAGCCCACTGATTTAAACAATAATGTAACTCACAGAAATTGTAAAGATGTTAATTGAACATTTGCATCAGGCCCTACAAAAAGAGTCACTAACAGATTTTATTCAATTCCACTGACAAATTCAGCTGCTCACAAAAATATAACTCTGCAACACTCCAATCATACTTAGTTTTACATTGTATTTTAAGTCATCCCTCAGAAGCAGTTCATATTACGGTAAGGTTCCATGTACATAAAATACGTAAGTTTCCTTTATACACAACAGTTGTGAATTCTATTTACCAAAATAAAGACTTTCATCCGTTGGTTTCACAACACTAGGAAAAATTACCATGAAGTTTATCAGACACATATATTAAGTGATAATTTGGCTCCTACTACCAACTTTCAAACAACTTATTTCCTTTCCTATTTTCCTGAAAATAATAAATATGTTTTGAAGAGAAGAGACATTATAACGCACATTAACCTTTTTTTAAGCCACATACTGCATTGGTAAAAATGCAAGTGGTTTCCATGTTACAGTACAGTGTAAAGCTAGAACATGTGAGCTACTGTATAATCAGAGAACTACTCCAAAAGTTGCAGTATGTTTCTACTATTTTTTTGACTATGCTATTCAAAGTATTGAAATCTTTATATCTGTGTGTTCCCAAAGATAATCATAAAAGTAACACTGAAATTGATCTTCGCTTCACCAATTACATTTTAGCTTGCTATATATTTTCTATTACAGTGAACATTGTAAAATTATATTGGTTTTATTTATTTTACCTTATTTGAGACTCACTAGAGTATATCACAACCAAATATATTATCCTGGTAACTATATTACTAAGTTAACAGGTAAGGAGTTTAAGGTTGTTTGTATTTATTGACTTGCTGGATACTTAAAGACCTAAGTAAGATCAATGTACTGATTGCAATGACTATTTGCCCACATTTAAGAAAACTAACCAATTTAAAACAAAAACAAACTTAAAAATTAGTCTGTTCAAAGCTATGGAACTATATTACCACACCGAGAAGATATCATTTCTCTTCAACCATTACACTACAGTTTTATCACATTATAATTTTAGTAGTTCCACTATGAACAAAGATGTGTTATTTGTCATAGGAATGTTTCTGTACAACTAGGTATTACCACACCCATCTCCCATGAGACAGAAACTTGCACTTCATCAATAATGTAACAGAAAACATTTAGAATCTTGAAAAATCAGCTATTCATCCTAAAATGAACATGTTAGGACTCAAAATCAAGCCCCATGAAACTATGAAAAGACAGTAGAGCACTAAAATACAGGATTACCCGAGATCATCATGAGGAAAGCTATCTTGGAATCTAACAAACGTTCAAAACCCAAAGAATATTATCATCACTATTTACTAGGAGTTACTGTCCAATTTCTACATTAGTTTGCATTACAAAAAGATTGCAAATATTTAGTTTATTTCAGAACAGTGAACGCCTACTCCTACCAAGTACTGGACAAGACAATATAAATCAAATTAGCAGCAGAACTATGGTTATGAACCTCAAGACAGAGAAACTCCAAGTGGCTTAATAGAGAACACAGCTCACAAACATATGCATGTTATCTATAGAGCGAAAGTAAAAGTTCATAGAACTGTACGTTAAAGAAATAGGGTCAGGTCTTCTAATCAGCCCCTTAGAACCAGGCAAGATTTTCCTCAACTGAATATTCACAAGAGCTTTATCTAGTTTGTCAGAATATTGCCTGTCACAGGGCACCCATATTGGTCTTCAGAAAACTAGACCCCATTCTAAGCCATTCCTTCCTCACTACATTTTCAGGATTGTAGGAACTTTCTATGCTAAAGCATCACTAAATTTTTGACAATATCTTACACGCCCAACTGTTCATTTCAATAGCCATTTTGAAAAGCTGTGGTTCAAAAGCACTGGCATAGAGCAGAAAGCTGCCTGTAGCAAAAAGTAGTAAGACTGACCTCTACTACTGATCATGCATTCAAAAGTAGCATCCCGGATTCTAAATCATTGGATTTAATTTCACACATGCAGTAGTATAGACTTGCGATAATTGAACTGTATCTACACAGTGATGTAAACGTGCGGGGGCAGGGACAAAAGGCAATGTACATAAATTTGACTTGCACTCTGACAAATAGTTTTAAAGAAAAATAGTACAGAAAGTTATTAGTTTGTGGGACTTCTTACTAACAAGCCAGAAAGAAACCCTACACATGTAAAAAGTTATCTTTACTAGCCAATGTCTACGTACTAATTTTAGTTCTAGAGCCTTTGCCATTATTATTTTGGCAAACAATTTGCTGTTGCTTATTCAACTGTTCTGTGTTTGAAACAAACATTCTTAACAGTACTGTCCCATATAGCTGACAATGACTCAGTTTTAGTGGCACTCTACTGTGGACCGATAGAGTAGCTACATGGGCAAGTTAAAAGTTATACTAGAGTGCACTTTCCATTTCTATACTAAATGCAAGGTTTTCAGAGAGTGTTTAAGCAGCAAAATAAACACAGTTTCTTGGTTGAAACAGTGGCCAAATGCCCCAACACAGATATTTAGACAATCTGTGCAAATTCTACTACAACGAGTATTGGTCAAACCTACCAAAAATGCACATTTTTTATAGTTAGGTAGACTTATGCCAATGTGAACATAATAATCAAGCTCAAATAAAGTTACTGAAGTACAGCAGAACCTTACTAATTTGCATTAATGGCTAGGAAGTCCTCTGAGGATCAACAAATTTGGGTATTTAGTGAATAAATGAACCAATAACAAAACACTCAAGTATCATACTTCCCCTCCCTCCATCTACAGATTTCTGAAGTACAGGTGTTATAATACTTAGTATACTATTAAATGTTTGTCTGGTTTCTTTTGTAAGTGTGAGTCTTCACAATACGAGACCTTGTTACATCACTCTGCTATTGAATCTTTGAGAAGTGGGATTAAACTCATCAGGAGATTTGAGAGAATCATCAGTTTGGCAGATAGAACATAAATTAAGAAAAATAATTACCATATCTATTAGAAAGGCAGCCACCTACTTACACTTTGTTGTACTTCCCATTTGTCTTGTCTGAGTTATAATAAAATTCAGTGTTTATAACTTTTGCTTTCTGCTATACAGACTTAGACTTCCGAATCCCCTCATTTTAATCATCATCAAATATACGGACTGTAAGCTCAACGACACACCTGGTTTCTAGTAACACGCAATTCAAATGAAATAAAAATCCAAATTTCATGTTTACTCAAGTGTCCAACCTGGCAGAAAGATTACTGATTCTCTTACAAGTGTTCTGGGTTAAGAACTTCTGCACATATGATGAAATACAGTCATGTATAACTGTTAAATAAAAGTGGCTTCTTTTAGGACCAAATTCTGACATCCTTAATCAAGAAAGCTCCTGGTGACGTCAATAGAATTTTGCTCGATTAAGGTAAATTTTAGCTCCTTGTTAGTGAATTATCCCATTGGGGGAAGTATCTCAACATTCATTAAAAATCACTTCTGTGAAGCATGCCATATACACTGTTTTAACAAATTTTCTTGCTTTTTAGCGACTAGCAGTAAGACCAATTGGCATTGCTGTAAGATACTTTTAGTATTGAATTGTTTTCGCTAGTTAGCTTTAAGAAAATTTAACAAAATTTACACTAACAAAATGGAACACACACTGGAGAGCCCTCTCCACACATTGGAATATTAAATTTTTCAATTAAGACCACACAGTCTGTGTATTATCATTGTCAACATATCTGAATCAACTCAGTGGAAGAGAAAGATGGTATAAACTTAAGTGCTCTATACTGCAGTAATTCACATAAACAACAGAGCACACATACAGCAAGAAGTCAGCCTGTGGACAGTACATGTGATATTAGCAACTAGATATTTGGAAACCAACTTCAAAGTGAGTAATATGATTCCAAAAGGCAAGAGATTTTTTTTAAGTTTCCTTCTGCCATTTCAGTGCTGCAACAGCCGCCATGATATATTCATATTGTCAATGAACTTTCACAGGAAATTTCCTCCAGTAGTTTCCACCAGAATTATACTTACATTCTTTACTCATGTGGTAACTATACTCACATGAGTAAAGAAGGGCAATTACAAAACGAGAGTGTTTGATATCTGTATGGTTTAAATTTTAGAAGCTAAAGAAAGTCAGTGAACAGATTAAAAATTCTTCCCTTCTAAACAATGTTAAATTTTGAATATTTCTTATTCTAAAAAAGTAGGAAGAGAAAATGTTCATTGACCAGGCGCAACCAGTCATGTTGTCTTTGCATCCAGAACCCTCCCGCAGTGTAAACGCTAAAGATTTGTAAGCAAACAGCCCCATCCCGAAAATAAACTTCCATGTCACTTTAAACTTTAAAAAAAAAAAAAAAAAAAGTAGGGGAGGAGGGGTGGCGAGAGGGGGAAGATCAAGCCTACTTAAACTCAGGTTACTTTTCCTAAATTTCTTGTGCCGTCACAGTCCCAAAGCAGGACTCAATTCTAAAAATTCATACTCATGTAAAAGCCTTCATATGACTTTTGAAGACTACATAGGTGAAAAGAGTTTTTTAAGTTCAGATCCCATAATGAGAGAGTTGTTATATAGTATTTGTGTGTCACTCTCTCCTTTAACTGGTCCTCTAGCCTTGCTTATACCTAACAGGTTAGAATTCCTTTTTGATACCACAAATGTAGAATGATTACAGTGAAACATTAAAAGCTCAGCTTTATTCAAATTTAGTTTAAAACTAAATTATTTAGGCTAAGATTTCAAATAAATGCCTTTCTGAACACTTAAACTGAACACAACTAAAACCAAGTTTTGTAGACATACAGTGACACAACGAAATCTGGTTGCTCATGGAACACCATAAGTGCAGGTTTGCTATAACCAGAATTTCCATTTACACTTGACAATGCACTAGTATATTTTAGAACTCTCAGAGTTCACCGTGAACAAATACCACTTTTGAGTTTTAGCTACATATACACAATATGAGAGTAACATCTATTTACCAAAACAATAACAACCAGCTATTGCCAGAGGGGAAAGATCTATTAGACACATAAGGTAGACTTACATCTCTTAAAATAGCATTCCAAAAGTTCAGCTGAGCATGAAAATTAATCTTTCAAAAGTGAATATTCAACTCCAATTGTACTAATACTGAAGAAAGGAAATTTAACTATTTTGAAAAATTCTTTAGACACTAAACCATTTTCTACTTAAATAGCAAGTGGTTCATTGGGATGTAATCTTGATTAAAAGGCTTTGTACCTGAAACACTGTTCTGCATATTATTGTCTGATTGTTTTGAAATACCATGATCACAAACACTCCTCACACCAAAATGTAAAGATTAAAATAGAAACTGAAGTTCTTCTCACCTTTCATGTTTGAACATTTTAATATTTCCTAATTGAAAAATGAATTAGTCTTCATATAATTTTCATAATTTATGCTCTTGTCAAATTATGACGAAAACGCACAACTACTTCTCCACTCAAGTGTTAGAACCAAATACTCTTGATTTTGAAGAGAGCATCTTATTTTGAGCAATTTAATATATTCATAAATATATCTTTACAGAAGGCCATTTTTAAATGAGTACAATCCCACTATACCTAAAATAAAGAGGCGACATCTAACAGCAGTTGGTATGCAAACAGAAAGGGGGCTAGGGAAGATTCCTAAAGAAAACTATACAGAACACAAAGTAACTTACATTGTGTATTTCAGACTTTTCTCATAATAACTATTTTGAAGGGGAACTAGCTTTTGCAAAGTGACGAGAATATAAGAATGTGCTGTATTTTAGTTTATACTATAGATTTTCTATTGTAAACATATGATAAATATCCTCTTCTGCAGAGGAACATCCTTCAATTTGACACTAAGGCACTATAGGTGTAAAACCCATAATGCAGGTTATTTCCAGCAGCCTACAGAAATTGATTCATAATATACATAGCTACTTAAATATTAAGATAAGTAATAAACATATGCAAACTAGTTTGCATCTTGACTTGCTAATAAAGTGGGTTAAAGAAAAAAAGATGACTGTAATTAAACAGATTTTAAAAGCTGTGATAATTGTCTTAACCTGCCAAAAGCAAAACAAGAAGTTTTACTGCACAGACAGTTTTAAAAGCCAAAATGGTCCTTTCAGTAGATGAACTGACAAAAGGAAATAGCAGTTGCCTCAGTAGCAGGCTAATGTTAGATTGGAAATTACAGACACAGGTAAGCATGGAACTACTTACTACCGTCATCTCCATCCTAGCACATCACAAGTTCAATACAAGACCATGTGACATTCTACTATATGCTGCAGCTCTTTTTGAAATCTTTTGCCCTATTTAGGTAGGAAAAGGAAGGCTCACACAGAGAAACAACAACTGAATAGAAGGCCAGACAAACATATATGCTCGATAACTGGTAAAATACACAAGTAGACCCTTTAGGCTCAGGTTTAAATATATCTCCTGAACATTCCACTTGACAAAGTCAGTTTTCCGAAAATGTTGATTTCTTCAAAAGTGAGGCAGGAACAAAAGACACATTTGTATACCAGTGTTCATCAGCAGTTAACTCACAGTTTTTACTACCTATCACTTGATGCAGATTTGACAATCAAAGAATTAACTGACTCTCAGATACATGAATAGATTTTTATGTATACAGAAATTTAGAAAGCACAAAATTGAAAGAATACACTGAGGTTTTTTGGCAAAGTATTATGGAACTGTATTTCAACTTTTTGTAAATACTTGTACTGTGTACAAATCTTCCTATTCTTAGATAAAAATGAAAAGCAATTTCTTTGTTTCTGCTTCATAACATCTAATATTTTGTAACCAATTTCAATTTATTTTCATTTCTTTACCATTTTTTAGACTGGCTAACCCACAGCCTACCTGGCTCATACAATACAAAGCATTAAATACACAAAATATATCAAAGGTATGTCTACACTGCAACTAAACACCCACAGCTAGTCCGTATCAGCTGACTTGGGCCTTGGCTACACTGGCACTTTACAGCGCTGCAACTTTCGCGCTCAGGGGTGTGAAAAAACACCCCCCTGAGCGCTGCAAGATACAGCGCTGTAAAGCCTCAGTGTAATCAGTGCCGCAGCGCTGGAAGCGCGGCTCCCAGCGCTGCAAGCTACATCCGTAGAGGATGTGGAGTACGTGAAGTGCTGAGAGAGCTCTCTCCCAGCGCTGGTGCTCCGACCACACTCACACTTCAAAGCGCTGTGGCGGCAGCGCTTTGAAATTTCAAGTGTAGCCATACCCTTGGGCTCACGAGGCTTGGGCTGCAGGGCTGTAAAACTGTGGTGTAAACATCTGACTTCAGGTAGGAGCCCAGACTTCGGGACCCTCCCCCCTTTCAGGTCCCAGAGCTTGGGCTTCAGGCTGAGCCCAAATGTCTACACCGCAATTTTACAGCATATGAGCCTGAGTTAGCTGACACAGGCCAGCTAGAGGTGTTTATTGGAGTGTAGACACACCCCAATAGTCTTCTGCACCTGACACACCATACTTGCCCAAACAGCAAATTATAACACATCTAGTGACTCTCTATGCCGCCACACACTGCCTTATCAAAAGGCCAAAAGGAAAAAAAGATACTCTTTTGACCAAGAAGGGAAGCAACTTCCAAAATTGAGGCTCCACCACAGAAAATACTCTGCCACCAGGCTCCCCATATCCTCTAAATTGGGGGTATATTTGCTCCGCTGATTACTTCTCTTTTTGTGATACCTCCTAGTTGCAATCTCTTGTGTAGCCAAGTCCCAAATCGTTTAAGGATTTATATGCCAATCCCCTAAACTCCACCTAGAAACTAATCGGAAGCAAGGAAAGACTCTAGAGCACTGGAATAACATGTTCTCCATGCAAATTGCCACTTATGAAGTAGGCAGTTGTATTCTGCAACAATTTCTGCTTCTGGAAAGCCTCAAGCTGTACTCTCATGTAAGAGCACTGCTGTAGTTTTCAGGGAGTCTATTACTATATAGAAAAAAAATCTGATTTACCACTCCCTGGCCATGTTTTACAGTCCTTTAATTATGCTTTATTTAAAATGGTTCAAGTCTAGCATGCCTGCAGAGTTGAGGGTCTACAATGCTGAGGGAAAAAAAGATTTAAAGCTTAACCTAAAATTTAAATAAAGAGCCACGAGCTTTTTATAATCCATCCCACTTTAAGAGACTGCCAAAAAAAGGGTGCTCTTATGTGCACCTCTATCTCATTGTGAGAAGGCTAGTCTAGGACCTACAAAAATGCAATTTCCTATAATATAATTATCCATAAACTAGGTAAATCTATATTCACTATAACTACATACTGCATGCCACAACAAGTGGCCAAATTTATGTTTTCCACCATTAACAATAATTAACTTCCCTTAAAAAAAAACAACACACCACTATTCACATCTGCAAAAACAAATGTAGATAAGGAGGCACTAAGAAACAGGACTTGCTAAGCAGAATTTTGACTCCTAATTCCTGCAACAGATTCTCGCTCATTTTGAGCCGTTTGAGATATTCAATCACATGTGCTCCACCCCCTCCATGTAACAGACACTGAGCATAACGAACAGATCACTAATATGTCATAAAACAAAAAAGTGCTCTGTACTTGGCAATTTTATGTACTTATGTACAGTGCACTAACCCCATGTAACATTAGCATGGTGTTCTTACCCCTGCCTTATAGTCACACACTACACCAAAAACAAAAATCTACAAGTATTGCATCCCTAACTTAAAAATCTGATCACTTGAAGTATAACCACCACATACAGCTCAATCACCCCTTAGCGTTTCAGATATAAGACATGCATCCCCTCGCTCCCAACACATACACCACGTTCATGTTTAAATTATACACAAATTTTAATCCACAACTGACAGTATGAAGCTCATATGCATCTCACTAAACAATTTTATTTTAAAAAAAGGTCTATTTCATCTCAAACCAAACTTTACATTAATTGAAATTTTAGGTGAAGTATAATTAGAAGCTTATTTAGGTTTCCTGTACCAGAGAGTTACTAGTGGCAAAAATGTCAGTGCATTTTAACCAATCTGCTGTACCTCATCATTCCTTCTCCACTACCACAATTTTTTTTTTATTTTTAAAAAGGCATCAGATTAGGATTTGTTTTTAAAAACAAAGCAAGAGAGTCAGAGGTGGAACAGTATCTATCCGCACAGCTAGAAAAGTGCCTCATTAGTACCACAGTATCTGAGTTGCAAGTGTAAACTAACCATTTTAAGCTCCTAAAGAGAAAGTCACAGCAAGCTTTCCCTAAAGCAAAATAAATAATTAAAAATAAAAAAATCCTGATTTTAGGTCAAGGTCTATACATTTTTCAGGGATTTAAGAATGTTCTCAGAAATGTTTAAGGACTGACTCAATGTGCAATGCTCAGGTGGCCACTGTCAGCTCCCTACCCTTCCCCCCACTAAGCTGAACTGCACATCACACCAGTGACATCAGTGTTATCTGAATAATCAGATTGCAGCATGTACATTGCCCCTCTAGATACCAGCTGCTCTTGAGTCACAGAAAGGGGGTCCCTAAAGGGCTCCACCACAAGTGTACATATATCAATCTTGCTGCATGTTTGTTTCTCAAAACAAAATTAATGTGAAGGGTTGATCAGAACTAACAATGATCTGTGTTCTCTTGAAAAGCATGACTAGCACTCAAAATTGTTACAATGTCTTCTCCAAGTTTTGAATGAAGTGACTTAAAGTTCTGTGAAGTATTGCAATAGTCTTCCATGATTCATACGGTCTGAACGCAAAAATTCCACATTTCCCTTTCACATTCCCTTGAGATTTCAGTAGTAAATCAGGAATAAACTTTTGGCTTATGAAACAGCAGGCACCTCCCACCCAAAAATCTCCACCCTTCTTGCAAGTAATCCTTTACCAGCCCTCCCCCCAGCTACAGTTGCAATGTACCCAGCATCTGTCTTTTAACACTTCAGTAGGCATTCCACAGTACCATACTCCCAACCTACCTTTCACTGCAGGTATAAAGGTAATTTTTGCAAATGTGGGTGTGCCTGCTTCAGACAGGAATGTCCAATAAAGTTTGGAATACAGTGACTACTGGGTCTAAGAATTTCACTTTGAATAACAAACCACACTTCACAATGACAAGTCTTCTGGACACACCACAACATTATAGGAACCCTAACTGACACCACCTCTTGACCTTCCTTTCCATGATCAAGTTATGGATTACCAGCTTCCTACATTCACCCCAATACACAACCTCACCAGCCTCTGGGGGGTGGAGGAGAAATGCAGGCAAATGCAAAAATGCATATTTTTAAAAACTGAGTAGGAACTTCGCACTCAGCCGCTAAACAGTGATAAAAGGTTACTACAACAGTATACACTGAGCAATTTAAATGCACTACAAACAACTTTTGCTGTTTTTCTTACGCAGCAATAATTTGATCATGCTGTTAATTGTACAGCTATGCATGCTAAAAGAAGAACATTACCTATATTCCACATAAATTTTCTTTACTGTAACATCTATTTAACCAAACAAAACACACTGGTACAAGCTGGGCTCCATGGAAAACTAACCCTAGACTTTCAACATACTTACAAACTGGGTGGGTCTTTTGACCACCACCACACAGAATTCTCCACAGCACTGTGACTGACTACCTATTAACAACTATATTTGCCACACTTCCCATGTACAGATATACAGGTTTATTTAAAATACATCTCTTTTACAGCCATTCTTCAAACACATGTAAATAATCTCTTTTTTCTAAATTACTTATTTAGCTCAACATGTAAAGGCTTAACTTGTAAAGATAACTAGTAACTCTGGAAACATAACAATTAGACAATACTTAGAGAGATCCATGGTAGGAGGGAAAAAAAAAAATCAAACTTGTGTAGGTGGTGCAAGGGAAGTACTACATAGTTTTCAAAGAAAAGCAAGGAAAATTACTTTTGCATGGATGTTACTGAATTAATTTTAAAGTAGATTTCTACAGGCGAGAATTTTTATTTTCAATTATGAGAAATTGCAATTTAATTTTCTATTAAAAAGTTCAGAAATATTCTGATCAGACACAGCATGTTTAAATAATGTTTAATAGACACGGTTTGAAGTGGGAAATAATACTGATATTTTGGTAACTAAATATTCATAAAAATACAAATATGGGTATATATATATTTTGGAAACCTAACTTTACTCTCAAGTTTTATATAACATTTCTTCCAATAAATTACAGAATTACCAAAAAAAAGGAAGTTGTAGAAGAGAAAGTGCTAGTTCACACACAAATATGAAAACATGCCTAGCCCCAACACAAAGAACAATGTGTTTTTATACTTTCAGTTGAACTCTATTAAAAGTGGGGAAATACGCATTTAAACACATCAAAAATGATACAGAAGTTTTTCTAAACTTCATTTGTGATTATAAAATTAATGTGTTTAGAGTGGTATATATATCAGTGCACTTTTTGTATGTCCTTCAGATTCATAAATTTCTGTTTACAACTTAATTGCTATATTGGCATATATTACAAAGACTGGAATGTACTTTTGAGACTGATCAATTCCTACATTTGCCATTGTATTTTCTTCTATTTAACTCTAGTAACCTTTTAAGTATACAAGAATGTATTTAACCAGTATTATACATTCATAAAGTTGAATATATGCTACTGTAATTTGCAGTTGATACATTCATCCTGCATAACAAACAAGACTACATATTACATTAGTCTTCAAATAACAAAACTAGCCAGACACTATAAATACACAAAGACTTTCCTACTAACATTAAACCAACAAAAATCCCACAACCATACTTTCTCAAGCAAAGCTTCCCTCCACTGCTAAACAAAAAATAATCCCACAATCAGATTCTCAACGATAAAGCAACTAGTATTTACACACACCTTTTTAATCAACTGTTTGAGAAATTCTGTATTTTTTTTGGTAAAAGTTTAAGGGATGTGTTAGGAGCACTTTTTAAATAAAGTTATTTAATCTGTGAAGTATGGCTGTTTGTATAATGGAGGGCAGAAAAAAGTAAGTGAAAAGTTTGACTTATTTTGTTATTACTCTCTAGAAAACCTAGAATGCAGTATAATTTAAATATTTGTAAAAAAAAAAAAAAGCAGAATGCAATGCTCTAGGTAGTACAGAAGTACTAGTCTGCTTTGCTGCAAGAATCTGAGCACTGTTTCTTCACATCAGACCCACAAAACTACATGCTACTGAGCCCTGAAGTACTCACTTTGCAAAAATGAAACACACACACAAAGGATGCATAAATCATGTCTTTGCTAAAGAGAAATCAGCATTTCCTCATATGTCTGTACATGCCAGATCAAAACAGTAAAGAAAAATTCATCCTTAAATCTAGATGAAACTTACACTACTTAGCTATAAAACCTGCAGCCTCCAGCATGGTAGGATCAAAAAAATGTATGCATACAAGTATATTTACAAGATGCTTTTTGTTGCTGAGCAAAGCTCACATGCTTGCCTGTTACACAGTTCAAAACATTCCATTTACTTTCCTGCTAACGGCACAAAATTTAACTCTTCTCATGAATTTAAATTTTTTAATAATTATTTGTCATTCAATCACAACCGGCTTCCTCCATGAAGAGGGTTGGTTTCTGTAAATCCAGTGCAGACTGATCATGCATTACATTAAAAATATAAGGGTACAATTCTGGAATTATTTCTGATATCATGGTGGGTTTTTAGTTTAATAAAGTAGCTAATTTATCCACAAGGCAAACATAACAAGCTTTTTTTTTTTTAAATGTATTTATTTTTGTGGAAGACTGGTCATTGAGGGCAAGAAAAAAAAACCATTTACCTTTGTCTTTTAGGGACTGAATGTTCAACTTCTATGAGTTTACCATGCAGTTCCACTTTACCTGCAAATACAAATAAAATTAGGAAGAAGTGTTTTTAAATGTGTTTGAATGTCTCCCTCGCTCTCATCTCCCCACCCTTCCCAAATTGAATTTGTGGTGTTTTAAAACACCACAGGAAATTAAAAGTGCAACATGTTATCTTATTCATTAACTGGTGTTGCAGTTTGCCACTATGCTGCTGCTATCACAAGCCAAGGGATTTGAATTTTAATGATTCCGTTTAGCACAATAATTGTCCGAAGAGGTAAGTGAATGACCCTGTTTGAAAGTGGACCTCTTCCTTTATTTGAGCCATTTTCTCCAAGGGCTCTGTAATATAGATACACCAATTTCAATCGGATGAGCTGATCAGGGCCCTACAGCCTAAAGAGAGGATACAAGAGGGACTGGGAATGCTTCAGGGTTATGTGGAAATGCTTGTGTCTTCCCTACTTGCCTATTCTGGGCAGGACACCCCTCCCTCCCCCGGCTACCTCCAACGCGTCCCGCAGGGCGACAGGCCTCAATTTAAACTTCATGGCATTTTCTGGAGGGAGATGGGGGTGAAGAGAGCGCATTTCAGAAGGGCTCTCGCAGCCCCGGGAACCTCCACCCCCCTGAAGCCTCTGCAAACCGTATTAAACAGGCAGCATTACATTTTACACAAAAACAGGATGTAGAGGCAGAGAGGCGGCCTGGCTCCTGCAAGCGGTGATGGGTGCGGGAGAGGCAGTCAAAGGGAAAGCGAAATAAATAATCCCGAAGGAAGGCAGCCCTCTAGGGCCCGAGCCCTGCCAGCCCCTCCGACCAGCGCGGGGAAGGGGGCGATGGCTTTTCCCTCTCAAGTTTGGGTTACTCTCCTCCCCTGCAGGGAAAGCTACAGCATGCGTCGCCTCTGTGCAACACGCGTGAGGCTGGGAGCTTCGCCAACCAACTCCTTCCAAGTGCACCCAGAAGGCGGCTTCTGCCAAGCCCGCAGCCTGGCTGCCGGGGATACACGCTGGGCAAGAGATGCAGGGCCAAGAGCGCCTATAGGTGCGCGCTGAATGCTCAGAGCAGGGCTCGTCCGCCTCGCCGTCCCTGCACGTTATGCCGGAAGCAGGGCTCACTTTCCCCTCCACATCGCCAGCCTTGCCTTCGCACCATGCAAACATTAAATTGCATGGCCTCCCCCTCTCCAAATCGCCCCCCCCCTCCAATTCCCGGGACGCTCGCGGAGAAGCCAGGATTTTCCGTCGGGGGCGGAATGGGGGAATAGGGGAGCTACATCGTGGTAGGTTTCTGGGCCCAGGCTGCTGCCTCTTGCCCTGGCCTGTTGTGAGCGATGGCGGGGGGGAACACACCTCCTTGGCCACCTTCCCCGCCGCTAGAGCCAGCCAGCCAGCCAGCCTAGCGCCCCCCGGGCCCCCTCCCACAGCCCGCAGGGCTGCAGCGCAAGCCCCGGGCGCGAGGAGCTGCGGAGGCCAGAAGGCGGCTGGATGTCAAACGCCAACGAGCACGTTACCTGCCGGCGTGTCTGGGATCCACAGCCCCCCAGTTCCCGCGGCCAGGCACGGCACCAGCACCCACCCCCAGCCCCGGCCGCTTGCAGCCCGTGCACACACAGTCCCCGCGCGGCCCGGGGAGCCGACTCTCGCTTCGCCCCCACCTCCCTGGCAGGGAAAGGGGCAGATTTCGGGGTCCCCCTGTGTTGAACCGGCGAGGTGGGTAGGGGGAAAATCTGGGGGACAGGAGGGGACCTTCTCTATGTGTGGGCAGGAAGCAGATGGCGAGAGGTGCGGGGGTGGGTGCCCGGAGGGACTCACCTGAAAGTGCTTCGATGGCCTTCATAGCCCAGTTCTCATCGGGGCAATCCACGAACGCGTATCCCGTCTTCACCAGAAACTGCCCGCTGAAAGGGATCTTGGACTCCTTAAAGAGACTTTCCAGGTCCAGTGGGCTCACGCTCTCGCCGAGGTTGCCGATGTACAGCTTATTCATGGTCTTGTTCGTTTAAAAAAAAAAAAACACAATCCACACACGCCCAACAACTCACAGCCTCGGCTTGCAAAATAAGCTGGTGAGGGGGCTACAATAAAATGCGATGAAGGAGAGATAAAGAGAGAGAGAGAAAGCGAGAGCGAGGTGGAAAAAAAATCAGATCTGCAGCCGGAGTCCCTCCCACCCTGCCTCCCTCTCTCGGGGTAAAAAAAACTGTATCCAAATCGGAATCCGGAGTGTTTGCCGTAGGATCCGGGCGCGCAGGGGAGACGGGGGAAAAACACCCAGCTTGGGGACCAGGATGGCGGGCGGAGAGAGAAGGGGGAAAACTACTTTTTTTGTCTTGCCCCCAAGCCCGTTTAGCAGCGGCAGGCGGACTATGAAAATGTCACACTACGTGCATGCTGGCGCCGCCTCTCAATTAAAAAAAAAAAAACCCAGAGAGGAGGGTGGGGGAGTGGAAGAAAATTACTTGAATATTCCAGGTTTTTGAATGAGCCACGTGTTCAAACTACAAATCAACTTCTCACGTGAGGAATCCCAGCGCCTCAATTAGATAGTAGCTATAGCTGTGCTCTCACGCACACACTCACCGGAGGAGGAGGGACTGGGTGAGGGACAGGCAGGGAGGAGGAGAGAGGCTGGCTGCACACACAGGGACAAGTTTAGAGAGGGCTGCTGCTGCTGGGGACGAGACAGAGGGAGCTCGGGAGTTTGATGCGCGCCGGCCCTGAGCGCGTGTTCCCGCTCTGCCCCTAGTCACCACTGTTGTTGACAGCGGCTCGGACCCCTTCCCCGAGCGCTCACAAATAACGCCCGGCCTGGCTCGTCTGGGACCAGCCTCTCTCAGCTCGCTCCCCTGCAAGCGCGCACAAACAACGGGGGAAGGCGAGGACACGCTGTCTCTCGGGGCGGGTGCAATCGCCGAGGGGACTCCAGGAAGGAGGGAAAACATGCCATGTAATGCCCACGCCTCCCCCTCCTCCTCGATCCCCGTGATGCGAAGCCACCGTATTATTCATAGGGGTCGTTCGTGCAAGCTCCGCTGCTCTGGCAAGATGGCTTGAGCACTTTGTGTGGGTGGGTCAGCGAGGGGGAGGGGAGGGCACTTAGGCAGGCTGCGTGCTGCTGGAGTAATATTCTTATTAGCAACGCCCTGAGCGATCTCTCTATGCACAGCACCTTTGCCTGTGATTTCATGTTTGGTGGCTTTCGGGCTCTTGTTTGCCATTGGCTGCTCCCCGCAGAAAGACAAGGGACTAAATGAGGGAAGGGAGCGGGAAGGGGGAAATTAGGGTCTTTCCAGCCTCGAAGGAGCCCCCCATCTGGTAATGTTTCTGGCGGGTCGATTAGCGTGGGTTGCAGCGTCTCTGGAACTGAGCAGTATGGAAAAAAGGACAAAGGGGCGCAGGGTAGGGGTAGACAGAGGACAGTTGGGAAATGATTGAGAAGTGGGAGAGTCCACAGTGAGAGAATAACATGCTCTCCTAGTTCCTACCAAAAGGAAAAAAAATGTTTCCTTCTTTCTTTTAATCTAGTTAATGGTGGCTCTTATCTTAGAAAACGTGAGGAATGACCAACCAGCCTTACTCTAGGATAGTAATAACACACCCAGGAATTTAGAGATTTATTTTCCCCCTCCCCCCTTTGGTTTAAAGAACCATTCATAATTTTCAACATTTGTAAAGAGTACAATGGTGGGTTTGTGGGGGGAGGGGGTTTGGGTGTGTGGAGCCTTTCCAGTGCAAACAAAATGTTGCCTGAAGATGAAGAAAGGATACGGAAATGAAAGTCAGCGCTGTATTTAATATAGCAATCCAGTAGGTTTTGTTTAATAAGTCAATACACTTTAGTGGAAGGTTTCATTTATTCCATGGTCGATTTTTTTTGTGGTAGATTTTAATAGGTATTCTATGGAAAATAGCTAAGTATGTGTATTAGTTAACAGTGAATGAATTTCCACATGTCCTGCATTTTATGTGGAAATACACATAAAGAGAAATACCTTAAGGCTTACAGTTTTGTACCTCATTTCTACAAACTAAATAAGTAAAATACATGTAATTTAATTTAACTTGAAACTATGTTGTTGATGAATGTTGACAAGTTCTTTTGTTTGTACTTTGGACACTACAATCTGTATGTACTATTACACATGGTTTACAAAAGGCACAGTAAAGACAGTTATTGAAAATTTAGCACAGAATGGTATAATTCAATGTGACATTCCTTAAAGTAAGAGCAGTAGTTAATGTGAAATAATTACATATAACATTTCAGTTTAACTTTTGAGGCATATTTTTTCATAAACCAGTATGTATAATTTTGAGTGCTTATCAAGAAACTAATTTGTCATTTAAATCCATTATTTTTTAATTGATCATTGTAGTAGACAAAGGGTATTCTTGTGCTCCACTCTTTAGATTTTATGCACAACTTCTATTTTGTAGAAAATGGGCAAATCGTTCCTTGGTTTAAATCTTCACTCAACAGTACCAGTCTGTGCTGGACAAGACATTTTTCTTAAATGAGCCTGTATTTATTATATCTTGTAAAGTCTGATTAAACCACTCTGCAGTTTTGACTAATACATAATTTTTAAAAACTTAACATGCAGGTGTGTTCTCTTTTAGTCAGTGTTTTCAAAGTATCTAGTGTTATTCTTTATAACTTTGATATGTATTGAATTTATCAATCCATCTGCATGTGCTCTTTTCTACATGTGTGGTCTAAAAAGCACTTGCAAATATTTTCCTCTTTACACTGTTAAATGTAGAGTGTATACATTTTGTGTAATGTTCTAGTTTGCTAATATGTTTTGCTACCTACTTTTTTCTTTAGAAAAGTCAGAAGTGGGAATTTAAGTCAAACCATACATCAGTTGTCCAACACAACTTACACATATTTAATTGTCCCTGTTAGAGGAGAGAAAGAACCCTGTATATTATCAGCCCTATATACTGGAAAGATATTTTTATAACACAGGGCAAAAACATTACTTAGTAGTTTATACCAAACTATATTGTATTGTTTTATTTGTAATGTAAAGAAGTGAATTAGTGTTTTCAAAATTAAATTCTAAATATGAACATAAGATTCTATTTATGCTATTAGATAAATAGGGCCCTTCTGATTACCATATACTAATTTAATTTAAACACCCAAAATTAATTAGGTAACCATCTTTTTTATATAAAAAATTATTTGATATGTAATTTATTAAGCTCAAATTAAATACTTTGCAATATCATTTTATAGTTAACTAGATATTTACCAAAAAGCTAGATATTTAGCCTTGTATGCTAGAAATGTGGATCCAGTTTTATCAAATTCAAAAAATTTGTGCTGTTTACTTTAATTTTTCATATGTTGAAAGTATGTACAGTAAAAATTAGTTACTGAATTTTACCCCATATGAGGAAGCTGAACAAGACTAACCTTTAATTGGATCAATTTCCTTTTAAAACAATATTTTCATAGGAAAATTAAAGGTAAAAATAACTGTACTAAAGTTTTCACTTGTGTAACAAAGTGTAATCATTTATCTAAAGCTTCCCCTCCCCCCAGTGACGTGCTACTTTTACAGATGTTGAGAGAGACTGTTGAAGAAATTATTTTCTTTATAATACTAGTACACACAATAGATTTATATGAAGCAACAGTACTTGCTATCAGATGTGGATTTAACTAAGACTGCTCTGTCAGAGTTGTAAAAAGAATTTTTTTTAATGATAACAGGTAAGTATGTTTTGAAGATAATCCTATTTTAGAACATTATTTAATCTTTTATTTTAAAAGTTTCTGTTTAAGTGATCATTAAGGTGGAAAATGAGGAGGAGGAGGAATGTATTGGTCTTTCTCTCTGCCATAAACAACAAAAAATAGAAATCCTAATATACTTATAGGGTAGAGGTGTATGAAGGGCCTGTGAATAATCTAGTAAACTCTTACCTGTTTAGAAAGAGTTCAACTGGCATTACATAAGGATTAGTATATAACAGAGATCTGGATCCATAATCTGCATGAAGAATATGCATTTTAACTTGTTTTAGGAATATTGTTGTTGTTTATATAATGCAAGGAGTTGAAAGGTCATTGAAAGGACTTCTCTTTTTCACTGTATTAGGCCCAAAACAAGAAAAGAGAAACGCATACACTTTTAGGGGAAGCGGGAAAATGATTGTATGACTCGACCCGAGATTAGCAAAATGTTAAAAATATCATTCAATTGGTCAGCATTCTGGTGCGTTCTCATCCTCCCCTCCCCCTTCCAAACACCTCCCCCCCTTCAAGGCCCTGCCTTGTCTTTGCCTCAACTAAAGCTTTCTATAGCTTGCAGCGACCTTTAATTGGCTTGAACATGGATGCATAACTGACTCATACATGAAGCTAACACCCTAGACGAAGAGGACACCCCAAAGGCAGCTGAAGGAGAAAAAAAATCACCACTCGCTGCCCACCGTAGCGCCACATTAACACGGAGACAAACTAAGCAGGCTGCAGAAGACATACATGCTACATAAATATCAAACAACCTTATTGTCATGATCCAATGAATTGTAAAGACAACGGATTGGATCGTGCAGAAGTTCTTTGCCAGCTGGAAAGTACCCGCCTCCTATACCAGCCAGTTGAGCAAACTCAGCACGTAGAGCAAAGGAGCAAGGTTGCAGTTTAGCAACAAGCACAGGGCGCCTGGGAGGGAGCCGCCGTAGTAATCGTAGTAAGCAGAGCATGGAGCTCACAGCTATGACTCTGAGGCTGTGGGTGAGCGTTGCATCCTATTGGCTCAGAGCTGCACCTACCAGCTCTCCCAGCCTCGTTTGTGCTAGGGCCACGGGCTGCCTGATTTGTTTGCTCTTCTCCCCATTCATTGGCCTCCTGCGTGCATTCCCCGCAGCTGGAGTGGTTGTGGCGCGAAAACGGCCCCCTTTCTTCTCTCGGGTGTTTTTGTTTCTTTCCTCTGATTGTTCTGTTGGGCCCCTAAAAAAGGAAACAAAGTGTTACTGGGTAGGATGAAGCGATACAATGTGTAGTTCTTCCTGCGATTCGTTCACCCTCTAATGGCTGATGGAGGGGTCTGCTGGGGCTGGTGCTTTGTAAACGTGTAAGTTTGTACCATGCTGCAGCACAAGCAATGCAGCTTTTCACCATTTTCGTGTGCCTCTTTCTTTTCCACATTCTGACTGTGCCTTAGCCGTTAAGAGCCGTTGTAGGTAGAGTACTTTTTTTTTTTTTTTGGTAAAATAACTGCTAATATCAAACTTTTCTAAAGAAACTGGTAGTTTTTCCCAGAGTTTGCAAAGCTAAATGTTAAAATACTTTAAAAAAAACCGAAAACGACTAACAAAACAGTACATAATTATTTTGCAATGGACAAAATACATAAAAGAACCTTTTTGTTTGAAACAGCTACAGGACAGGTAAGGTTGCTGCAGTTTTGTGGCTGAACAGCTAGTTCTAGGATGGCAGATACAGCCTATTTTTGTGAAGATGTAAAAATTTGGGGGTGGTAAGGCAAAAACAAATCCAGCTCAGAGACAAACAGAAAACCAATAAAATAGGAGTCTTCAAGATGAACAGCAGGGAGACAGAAAAAGTGCATTCACCAAGGTGCTGCAGTTCATTTTGTCACTCAGTTACATGATAGCAGTCCAATATCTGATCAATATTGCTACTATTTGCATTCAAAAACTATTAAGCATTTAAGCACATACAACTTTTTTTGCAGGTTTAACTGGAATAATCACTTACACCAGCCAATACCTGTCATATTAGCAACACAAATCAATAAGATTGAATGAAAACATCCATTGAGAACTAAATGATGTATTTTGTACTAGTATAAATAACTTTTAAAACATTTAACAAAATTGTCTAAAATTAATCAAATAAATAATGAAATCCAGATAAACAGAAGAAATTATTCATAATTTATGTAGTGAACTGGGATGAAAGAAGTTGTAACACTTTTTATTGTTTTTTGCTATTAGTAAAGTTACAACAGTATAGAAATTCTTTACAGACCATTTACTGAAGAACAGTTAGTTATATAGTTATCAATTACTTTATTGAAGTTTTAATCTTGAATCCATAACAGTAAGTGAATGAACAAAATCAATATAGTGTATATGTATGCAATTATTTGCTATAGATACTTGCTAATAATGAGGCAGATGAATGAGAACTATATCGAGTTTTAGTGGTTGGGGTAAAAATAATTGTAACAAAGAAATCTCTTTAATGTTTTCACTTAATAAAAATGTTAAGAAAATATATAGAGGTTACTTTTGTGGCTTGATTTACCAAAAAAGTTATTTATTTTTGCTTTATTTGTAATGCTAAGAATAGTTGTTAAAGAGTTTAGATAGAAATGAAAATAATGGTAGAAACAAAATGTAAATATTCCATTATAATCTGAAAGCAAAATAATTGCAATGTATACATAGTGCTGTATATTTTGGTGGAAAATTAAATAACTTGCTCTTACATTTATTGGAAGAATATTCTTATGCAGTAACTGATTTGTCTGTTTATTATGTTTCTAATTGTTAGACATTCCCAAAACAGTTCTTGCAAAATGAAAACCTGATTATTTTTGTTGTTTACATTACATAAATGTAGCCTGTACTCCTTTAAGATTGCTTATATGTAAAACAGATATTCAGTACAATATTAATTTGTATGGCGCACATGGATTTAGAGTTTGAGCTTCAAAATAACTTACAAATATTTAGTGTATTAATATCTGAAACTTTGTAGATAATGTATAGTACTGTACAGAAGGAAAGGCGGTTATTGTATGGAAAGTATATCTCTGAAATTATAAATCTCACATAAAACATATCTGGTGAAGAACCAGGAAAATTCAAAAAGTGACAGTAGTAATTGTTTATATGGCTTCCTCTATATACAAAGGGTTTATGGACCCTTTATAAGAAATCAAGAACTGAAAATTAAGTAGTTATTTCACAAACAATGCTTGTCCTAATTTAAATATATATATTTTTATATTTAATATATATATATTGCATTTGGAAGAAGTCAAAATATGTTTCTTGTTTGCCACTCATCTGATCCAGCAGGTCTCTTGCCAAGGGGAAAAATGTATTAACTAATGGAGTAAAATGGGACAGCAACCCAAGCATGAAATCCCACTGAAGAACAATGAGAAGCTGCTCTCCACTATAATATTAGTAAAGCAAAACATATTATGTTTTCAGCTAGTATTCAACATCATAGGTACCTGATAAACATAGCCTGAACCTTTTTTTAATATCTGTAGGTTACAGGAAGGGAGCCTTACATTTGCTTTTTAATACTGCTTTGTGATTGGAGCTTGGTCTATCCTTTCTCTCTAAATAACCAACATCTATAGACTACATTTCCTTTGGGAAGATTTAAAAAATGTACCTTATTTCATGATTTGTGAAGAAAAATCTGATGCAGTGCCAGTCTTTGACAAAACTCTGAAAGACTTACACCTGTAATAGTACTCTATTCTGTGATGTTAAAAGAAAAGTTAAACTTGCTCATGGTGGAAAGTTTCCTAGGATTTACACATAAAATGTTTTAAATTAGTCCCATGTCTTAGAAGTAACTTATTATGTAGACTGAGGCTGATACATGTAATTCAGTTCATTAATGTTTACCTTAGATTTTGTTTCTCTCATTTACAAATTGTATTTCATTAGATGGAAATATTAAAATTTCCAAGAAATAATCATCAAAACAATTGCTTACAATATAAAATTACTTACGATTTTACACTAGAAACATTTGGTCGGTAATTTTTTTAAGCAAATTTTCAAACACATTAGGGTTTCATTGCTTACTTTTTATTTTTCTTAAGACCATAAAGTAACAAAGTTAATTGCAATCCAGTTTTGTTGCTTTTCAATTCTTTCCTCAATTTAGCTTAACAGCTGAGATTGGTTCCTCCTGAAGACAGACAGTAGTGCTTATACCCTTAGTAATTTTATGTCACTTCAGTTATTTTTACCTAATTTTAAACAAATCCTCCTCAGTTGTATGTTTTTCATACAAACCATATAACTGTTCCTCTGTAACTGGTTAGCTTAACATATTGTTGCTATTTAAAATAATATGTTAAGAAAATCAAACTACAAATAATATATTAATGTAACCACTGTCAAAATAAAATAATATGCACAATCATATATAATGAAAATATATAGACCATCCTTTTTACTCAGTTATGGCACTGCAAGTGTTAAGTAGTCAGAACAAATGTACTTATGTTCCCAGATGTTGTAAAACATCATCTGGTACAACCAAGTAACTAGGACTTATACAGAGATTATTTTTTTATTAGACTGATAATCACTGTTTCAACAATATAATTCTTTGTCCCTGGAAGAAAAAGTCCCATAATCCAAAAAGTATCCTGCATCATCATAATTATAATTTGTGGAAATAAATGTAACTTAATTTGGCAAGGAAAAATACTGCTACTCCCAAACTAACTAATTCTGATTTTAAAATCTCTAATTTACATCTAAGTTGTGTTGTCCTTGGTAAAATTTGGGCTATTAGAATGTTTCTGTTGATAAATAACTGGTTTCTGTATATTGATTTTTTTTCTTAAAGACTGTTTTTAAATGTCTTATATAAGTGATAAAATCCTATGTTCTAAAGTATAGGTAATGAAACATGTGTCTCCATCAAATGTAAAGCCTCCTGTGAACTAAAGTTGGAATTGGGAGCAACAATAAAATATAGAAAAAAACTAAACAATATGTTTAGATAAGCCTGAAAGTTTAATACTGAATTCACTCTATTTTGTTATTTTATGGTGAACTTGTATGAGGTTTGTGGTTCATGCATTTAAAAACTCAGATCACTGAAGGCACACTAAAATAGTATAATAGGGGTCACAGGGGCCGGGGGGGGAAATCAGTTTTGTTGCATCAGACCTGTTATAAAACTTCAACCTATATGTAAACATTCTGTGACACATTCTGATATGTAGTAGTTTAAGTGTAGAATAACATCTACATTATTTGTTGTAACTTAAAGTTGTTAAAATAACTTTATTTTTACAAAGACGTAGCAATACTTTGGTTTATGTTTGTTCTTTGTTTTGTTTTTTAAAGGGAGACCTTGAATGATACTGTTGAAACATTGGATATCACTCTTTTTGAAATTCAATAATAGCTTCTAGAAGGTTCAGAAACTATATATATTATATCACTGTCTTTTGTATATGCTTATCTGCTTTGGTTACAACGTTAAAATAATAATAGTCAAAGCTAAAACCAAAATATTGAGCTAAAAACATAAGATCATGGGTAAAATAAGATCTTAATCTTTTTTTGAAATAGGAAATTAAAATGTTGACTTAAGTACTAACATAAGTAAAATGCAAAATATTCTAATTTAATTCAGTGTTAAGGTTGCTTAATTAAACCATAAATCTCAGGTTAGAGTTCCCAGGGATGTGTGAAGCTAGCCAAAATGCACATCCTTCTAAGATTTAACAATATCAAAATATATGTATTAAGCTATACATTTAAGAAAAATAGAAATAGAAAATGCTACATTTGGCAGCATGGTCAAATTAAGCTAGTTCTGTGACTCTTAACTTTTATTTCCTGATGTTGTGATTTTTAGCTGTGAGGTCTTAATGTTGCATTAAATCTTTTGACAATGTATAGTCTAATTTTTATATTAATATATTTCCCTAGAGTGTTAGGAGTTGGGTTTTTTTGTTTGTTTTATTGAGAGACAGAAAAGGGGGGAGGGGCAGTAAACAGAGAAAGGAGTGGGAATAGGACAAAAGAGTTCACTGATAGAGAAAACAGGCTCAAGTAAGTCAAAGGCCAACAGGTGCCTGCTCAGTTCCTCACCAAAACACATACTAGCCTAACTAAGAGGTTCTACTCAATAGCTATTAATGTGCATTTTTAAATGCTCACTGTTGAAAAAAAACATACACACTGTATCTTTCTATAAGTGCAAATTCTTGGATGTAGTGACATTGTGTTCTGTGTGCAGTATGTAACTTTCAGATATTCAAAACTAACTTCTAGTCTTTATTTCATTCAGACTTGTTCATGGATGTACTCCAGTGAGGACTAGTTAAATGTCAAGTTTCGAAGTATAGCTATCTTTTAATTATTGATGATGTGGAGGTGCCGCTTTTTTAAAAATAGAAAATGTACTGCCATTCCTTCCACATGCACACATATATATACCCACACACACACCTCCAACTTAAATCACTTTTGAGCAGAAAATAAGCATGAAAACTTTAGCCTAAAAGAATTATTTTTCACAAGATTATGTGTGATTAAAAGAGACGAGAAGATTGTAGCTGAAACTACCATGAAAACATTATTATACAGGAGCATCAGGGTTTTCATCTTCTAACCATAAAAATGGCAGTCTAACTTTTTTGTTGCCCACAATGCAACACTTGCATTTGTATACACACATTTTCAGTTTGGGTAAGTCTTTCATGGCATGTTGTGAGGTGATAAAACAAGATAGGGCTTGCTTGCAATTTTGAAGTTCCAGGTCAAACTGTGTAACACTGAACAATCTTGAGGTCTTGTTACCAAATTACTATTCCAGATTCTAAAGCTACATGTACATAACTCAACATACAACATTTATTTTAGAATCTACACTACTTTTTCTTCTTTTTTCAGTACTATTAGATTTCTGAAATAATAAAGCAGATCTTTTTTAAAATTATTTTTACTAGATTTTTCAGGGGAGTTTTACTAGGTTGAGTTTTTCTGTTTCCCTATTCTGTGTAGTTAAATGTTTGTTACATTAGAATAAGTTATTTTATTAATGGTATTTGATTTAAGACTTTTTACAGAAATAATTCCATGACCATTTAACTTTTCTGTTAATTGTTATTCCCTCATCTTTTACTCTGAGTTGTTTTTACAGACTTTCTGTTATTGTCCTTCATAGTCCTTATAGTCATACATGTTAAGGATATATAAACCTTTCTTGGAACCAAAATATTAGACATTATCTCTTAATGTCAATGGAATAGAATAATGATGTGATATTGTTATGTGAGAGATGAGGCATTTATTGAAATTAAATATTGAGGCACTGCACTTAACATTTTGAAAATTATCTCTCTATTTTTTGCCACAGTTCTTTTTCCTTTGTACAATACCTGTAAACTTAGGAAAATGTTTTAGACATAGCCACAAATTAAGTTTTCTGAGTGGCCATCAGGTAGGATTGTTGCTGCAATCAAGTGACAGTTTACCATCTTTCTTTTCTTTGGCATAGAGAAAATACTTTTTTAATGTTTAGTCACCTATTAGTTTAAATACTATAGAGTATTGACACATTTTCAACTGGATACAACTGAAAAAGTTGGATTTATATGAAATACATTAATGTAACATTTTACTTTACTAAGCTGTCACTGTTCTTGTCTCTTTACTGTAAGAGAAAATGGTCACACAAATAAGTATTGTTTGCTTTACAATAAATTTCACTACTTTCCTTTCTGGTAAATTTCACCCATAATCTGGCAAATCTACTGAATAGTGTTGAAAAAAGTAATGTGCAATGTGTTTGGCTGGACCTAGAAAGATAGTGGAAGGAAAAGGAAATAGCTGCCTGTGAGACTGATGAGTGGTGTAGGTGAGGTATTTTGTCTTTCATGCCCCTCAACTCCCCAGGCTGTAAGTGCAGAGAGAGAATTGTCCTTTGGAAAATTTCTTTAGAACAAATCATTTTTACCGTATTCTGCTTTATAGTAAATGCAGAGTTACTGCTTTTATTATTTCTATTAGACATAGACCTACACTGTTGCTGTGGGTGATACATGGCCACATCTATACCATTTTATCTGTAAAACTACAGCTTCCAGTTTCATATTGTGGAATCCACTGAATGGAGGTTGGATAGGAATCTGCTATTAAACCCGATAGATTTAATGACATTTACAAGCTCATAAAACAAGTTCTTATGATCAATCTAGCAGATAACTTAGGGGCAGAGGTGGAACTTGGTTTTATACACACAATTCCCTTAAAGAACACTTATTGGAGTTCAGCTAATCAATCTAAATCCAGTTGAGTAAATGGTGCATTTATGGTAGTGATTCTACAGTATACAAAATGAACTGGGAGACTTTTTGACTTAAGAACTGACTCTCTTCTGCCTCTGCTTTAAAATGCAATTGAAGTCTAGCAATTAATAAAAACTGCCAGAATACTAGCTTACTTCAGGAAACCACAGGAAAGTCATCTTCCTCTGCTGCTCATCGGCTAGTGCAAAGGGTGGGAAAGGCAGAGTTAAATTATGCAAAAATATGGGCATCTAAACAATGTAATAGTTTTAATTTGCTGGGAAGGCACTAAAAACCCAGTGGGGGAAAATGCATAGGATAGAAGCTAGAAGTAGCACTGTTACTAGTAGAATGAGATTATGACACCACTATCAGAGAGAGACAGTCAAAGTTACCAGAAACTTTACATTCTAAAGTCTTGTTTCCACTCCATTTAATTCGCCCCACCCCCACAAAAAAATCCTTTTGGGACTGAAATGTCATATTTAGTTTAATCCCAAAGGCAAATGCTCGTTTGAAAATGTGAGATTTTTAAATAAGGAGCTGAAAGAGATTTTTTTGTTCATATTTATAACATGTGCCGCTTATAACTTCAAAATCTGCTTGTTTAAAATCAAACTTGCCACATTTTATGACAGGACAAGTTTGAAGAAATTGCATCCTATAATTATAGGTGTGAAAACTTTAAATCTTCTATGCTAACTAGTGGCAGCATGAACAGTTTGAGCACTGTGAGATGTAGATCTCCAGTGATCTGCAAGTGTGGCTCATTGGGGATGTGCATATTCCCAATGCTGTACCCCTCTCTCCTCCAGCTGCCTAAAGACCTCCCATCCCCCACTGAGCTGCCAACTGTCCCTTCCCACCCAATAGAAATCCTCTCTTATCTCCTTGCATGGTGACAGGTTTCAGAGTGGTAGCCCTGTTAGTCTGCATCAGCAAAAAGAACGAGTACTTGTGGCACCTTAGAGACTAACAAATGTATTTGGTCATAAGCTTTCATCAGATGCATGGAGTAGCTTGTGCCCAAATAAATGTGTTAGTCTCTAAGGTGCCACAAGTACTCCTCGTTCTTTTTTTCCTCTTAACTCCTTTCTCCCAAGCCTGTGCAAACCCTGACTCCCTATGCCATGACAGAGAAGAGGAGACAAATCACTGCTTGGAGCCCTCACTGTGTAAGCAAGCGTGAGGGGGATGGGGAGAGAGGGAGTAGTTGTTCTCCAGTGTCTGTAGCAAATTCTCAGTTTATGTGAGGTGCATTTGCAACAGTCACTGAGGACCAGGTATATACAAGAGAAGTCCTCATTCCCAAGCAGCAGCAGAAGAGGCGTCACCGATATTTTCTCCCCCATTAACCTCATAAGAGGCACCCCAAGCCTGAAGTGAGAGAGAGTCCAAACCATCCCAGACTGCTGTGTGTGTTTTTTAAAATGTGCATATTTTGTATGTCCAATTAACAAGCGCTGTTTGTATTTAAATAGGAGTATTTTTAAGCTTGCACTTATTTAAACAAGTGCCTGGAATGAGGTACTGGTTTCTCTTCTCCTTGGTTGCAGTCTCAAGCAAGGCTTGGGGAAAGTCTTGAGGACCTGTCAACAAGGAGAAAAGAAGTTTGTGAGGAGGGGGAAATGTTATTTCTTTCTCTCCGTTATGGGGGGCAATGAGGCAAATGTCATGTACTCACTCCTTGTTCTGTGCAAGCCCAATCTTAAGTGTAATGGTACCCTAGGCAAGAATTTTTGGCGCATTCTTCTGCTACCCAGACAAGGTGAAAGGGCTGTTTAAATTCGGGTTGTCAAATGATTAAAAAAAATTAAACATGATTAATCGTGTGATTAATTGCACTGTTAAACAATAACAGAATACCATTTATTTAAATATTTTTGGATATTTTCTACATTTTTCAAATATATTGATTTAAATTGCAACACACAATACAAAGTGTACAGTGCTCACTTCATATTTATTTTTGATTACAAGTATTTGCACTGTAAAAAAAATAGTATTTTTCAGTTCACCTAATACAAGTACTGTGGTGCAATCTCTTTATCATGAAAGTTGAACTTACAAATGTAGAATTATGTACAAAGAAAACTGCATTCAAAAATAAAACAACATAAAATTTTAGAGCCTGCAAGTCCATTCAGTCATACTTCTTGTTCAGCCAATCGCTCAGACAAGTTTGTTTATTTTTGCAAGAGCTAATGCTACCCGCTTCTTGTTTACGATGTCACCTGAAAGTGAGAACAGGTGTTCTCATGGCACTGTTGTCACCAGCATCTCAAGATATTTATGTGCCAGATGCGCTAAAGATTCATATATCCCTTCATGCTTCAACCACCATTTTAGGGGACATGCGTCCATGCTGATGACGAGTTCTGCTCAATAACAATCCCAAGTAGTGCAGACCGACACATGTTTATTTTCATTATCTGAGTCAGATGCCACCAGCAGACAGCTGATTTTCTTTTTTGGTGGTTCAGGTTCTGTAGTTTTCATATTGGACTGTTGCTCTTTTAAGATTCTGAAAGTATACTCCATGCCTCATCCCTCTCAGATTTTAGAAGGGACTTCAGATTCTGAAACCTTGGGTCAAGTGCTGTAGCTGTCTTTAGAAATCTCACATTGATACCTTCTTTGCATTTTGTGAAATCTGCAGTGAAAGTGTTCTTAAAATGAACATGTGCTGGGTCATCATCCAAGACTGCTATAACATTAAATATATGGCAGAGCAGGGGACATAAAATTCTCCCCCAAGGAGTTCAGTCACAAATTTAATTAAAGCTTTTTTTTTTTTTTTAAATGAGAGTCAACAGCATGGAAACATGGTGGCTGAAGCATGAAGGGGCATATGAATGTTTAGCGCATCTGCCATGTAAATGTCTTGCAATGCTGGCAACAAAAGTGCAATGCAAATGCCTGTTCTAACTTTCTGGTGACATTGTAAATAAGAAGCAGGCAGCATTATCTCCTGCAAATGTAAACAAATTTGTCTGATCCATTGGCTGAACAAGAAGTAGGACTGAGTGGACTTGCAGGCTCTGAAGTTTTACATTGTTTTGTTTTTGAGTGCAGTTATGTAACCAAAAAAATCTACATTTGTAAATTGCACTTTCATGACAAATATTGCATTACAGATCTTGTATGAGGTGAATTGAAAAATACTATTTTTTGTTTCTTTTACAGTGCAAATATTTGTAATAAAAATACACTTTGACTTCAATTACAACACAGAATAGTGTATATGAAAATGTAGAAAAACATCCAAAATATTTAATACATTTCAATTTATATTCTATTGTTTAGCAGTGCTATTTTAATTTTTTTAATCACAATTTTTGAGTTAATTGTGTGAGTTAACTGTGATTCATCGACAGCCCTAATTTAAATATATATAATCTCTTCATGAGACTTTCTCCTAACATGCAGATTGGAATGAACATGGGTAAATTACCATAACCCAGTGCAGGTTTGTTCTGTTTTGTTTCTTGCTATACAGTACTATCCTCACTCGTGTCTTTAGACTGCAGGTTCTCAGTCAGAGGAATCTATTAGTTGCTCAGCACAGATGGCCCATTGTACTGTGACATTGTACTGTTTTATACAAACACAAACCAAATATTTACAAACCTGAAAGATGTGATCTGATCTTTTTTCTTTTCCTTTTCAACCTTCTCTCAGCTCTCACTTTTCTCTATTGTTTTCTCATCTTCCATTTCTCTTCTTCACCCATCTCTTAACATTTAGCCCTCACAGATTTGTCTCTCTCGAGTTTTGGTATATGCTCCCCATTCTCTTTTTCACTTACCTATTCCCCTTCCTTGCAATGTTGATAAGTGCAAAACATAATCCAAACTATACATATAAAATGATGGGGTCTAAATTAGCTGTTACCACTCAAGAAAGATACCTTGGAGTCATTGTGGATAGTTTTCTGAAAACATCCACTCAATGTGCGGAGTCAGTCAAAAAAGCTAACAGAATGTTAGGAATAATTAAGAAAGGCATAGATGATAAAACAAAATATCATAGTACCTTTGTATAAATTCATGGTATGCCTACAACTTGAATACTGCATGCAGATGTGGTCACCCCACCTCAAAAAAGATATATTGGAATTGAAAAAGGTTCAGAAAAGGGCAACAAACCTTATTAGGGGTATGGAACGGCTTCCATACGAGAAAAGATTAATAAGATTGGGACTTTTCAGCTTGGAAAAGAGACAACTAAAGGGTGATATGATAGAGGTCAATAAAATCATGACTAATGTGGAGAAAGTAAATAAGGAAGTGTGATTTATTCCTCATAACACAAGAACTGGGGCTTACCAAATGAAATTAAAAGGAAACAGATTTAAAACAAAGAAAAGGATGTATTTCTTCACACAATATGCAGTAAATCTGTGGAACTCTTTGCCAGATGGTTTTGTGAAGGCCAAGACTATAATAGGGCTCAAAAAAGAATTAGATAAATTCATGGAGGATAGGTCCATCAATGGCTATGAGCCAGGATGAGCAGGGATGCAAAACCATGCTCTGACATATCCCTAGCCTCTGTTTCCCAGAAGCTGGGAATGGATGACAAGGGATAGATCACTTGATCATTACCTGTTCTGTTCATTTCCTCTGAAGCACCTGACATTGGCCACTGTCAGAAGACAGGAGGCTGGGCTGGATGTAGGGGTGCTGGAACAGTGTTCATAGTGAAGGTGCTGAGAGCCAGTGAACGAAACTGTAAACCCTGTATATAGTGGAAACCTCTTCAAGCCAGGGGGTGTGGGAGCACCCCTTGTTCCAATACGTATGGCTGGAGGGACAGTCTTATATTCTTTCCTCTTCTTTACTGGGTAACTTCCCTATGCCCCCAACACCTTAGTATCTTTTTTCTTTGAAACAGGGTTCCTGCCCATCCCCAGCGTTGTGTAATAGTACCTATGGGATGTGACAGGAATATTAACCTTTTGTCCTGACCCATGTCATTTGTCTGAGGCTAAGAAATAAATACTGGTCTCTTACCAGAGCTCATGCGAATCACACCTCACAGGATCCCTCTTCCAGACTGTCTCTCTAAACCTTGTGCCCACTTCTACCTTCCAAGCTCCCCTCTTCTCAATCCTTGTCATCCCTTCCAGACTTTTTCCTTCTCCTCCAGGCGCCAACTCATGTGATGCTCCTAACAGCAATGAGCCAGGCTGGGGATTCAAAGCAGCATGTGGTACCCTACAGCAACGGGGAGCAGAAAGCAGTTTAATTCTCCATCACAGCCTGGGAGGCAGAAGGGCAGCCATCAGGGGGTAGTAGAGCCACTGCTCTTTGGCCACACTGGCACTGCTGCAGCTGTGCACAGCAGAACAGAGGGAGAGAAATGAAGGAAGCTGTAAGGCAGAGAGGAGAAGGGTCTGTAAACCTGCAGAGCGGGAACTTTGGCCCCCTCTGTACTGTAGCACCTGAGATGGCCGCCCATTGGTAGAACATTGTGTTTTGTGCCAATGGGAAGGAACATGAAATAAAATAAAAAATTCACCCCATAGCAGTGGCTCCTGCCCCATGGAGCTGGGCCCAGCTCCAAGCAATAGCATTCAACATAATATTTAAGAGCCGGTGTTCAGCTGAATACACTAAAAGTGGGTTTGTTACAGATCTGCTTTCTGTAACAGGAAACTTGGTTCTTAGAGGAGATGCTAGCTGACAGGGTTCATAGTTCTGAGGAGACATGGAGATGCTGAGTGGTTTTGGCAGCTAGTGAAGGAGTGGGGCATAAGCAGAGCTACCTATTTACTAAGATGTGAACACTGCAAGAAAGCTTAAGATGTATTACGATGCCTGCCATTCAGTGCCCTGTGTGCTGTACCAAGGAATTAAAGATTTCCCACCTGCACAAACAAATTACTTCCCATCCACCTGCTCCAGAACCCTCATTAACCCATTAACCCCATAAAATCTCCCTCAAACCAGAGAAACCCACAGTATTTCAGTAAATCCTGAACTCTGGTCTCCAGCAAACCAGGGAAAGCATTCCAGGTTTGAGGATTCCTCACTGATCTACCATTCCTGTCTTCAGATTGCTGTGATTCTGAATGGACCTGGTTCTCCTGCTTCTCCAAATGTTCCTAAACCCCCTCTCGACAATCTGTTAAGAACTCTGTCCCCTCTGTTTACTTTAACCTTTGGATAGCTTCCTCTTTTCTCATGCCTTCATCTGTATTGATAACTACCAAACCTAGCTCTGATCTTCCCAACTCCAATGTATCCCTACCTTCAGTCTCACGTCTCTGAGTCTCCATCTCCCCCTGGATGTCCCAACACCACTCTCAGTATAGCAAAAATTGAACTCCCTCTCTACCATCTCCCTCCTTTCTTTATGCACGTCAAATTCCATTATCCTTCCAGTCACTCAGGCTCACAATCTTAGTGTAGTGTTCAATTCCTCTTCCCATACATCCATCTTGTCACCAAATCCTGTTTCTTTATCCCAACTCTAAATAACAACATTTACCCTCCATTTTTTTTTTAAATTTCTCTCACGGGGAATTTTCTAGCCACTTTATATATGATTATTCTGATTCAGATTGCATTGACCCTTTTTGTGGAGGCAGTGCATTACCATGATGGGAGGAGGTACAAATGCAGTCTTCCCTGCTTACGTCTGAGCTATTGCATTCTGTTCTGGAAGTTCTTGGTAGGTCCGGGTTGAGACTTGACCTTTTGACCCATGATCTTCCTAATTGGTAAAAGATTGTGGGAAGACTCTTCATAGAGGTTATCAGTGCTTCTCTTTTGGAAAGCAAAGTGGCAGCAGCCCTTAAATGAGCAGTTGTTAAGAAATGGCTATGTAAGTATTATCTTGACAACTGCAGCTGTTGCTTACCTTTCTTCCCAAGAAGTTATTGAGAAGGGTGTTGTTGGAAGGCAACTTTGGCAGTGATTGGACTCTTCAGAGTTTCTGGACTCTACTAGCCTGGTTTAATTCTTAAGTATAGAGTATGCACCGGTCTTATCGGTCAGTTGTTTTCTGGCACTGAACAAAGGTCAAGGGGCCATTCTGATTCTTTAGCTCCCTTTGGTACCATTATTGCTAATTCTGAAACAGCAGGTGGATTCCAGGAGTAAGGGTCTGTGCAGTAGAAGGCTACAAAAGAGGCAGTAAGGAATGTGGCTTGCATGAAGCTAAGGGGGCAGACATGGAAAACAAAAGGAGACAACAGTAGGTAAGTTCAATTTCTTTCCCCAAGGGTCTAGAGAATGGTATTGGATCAATGCCCTAGTTGCTCTTCAGTCCTGAGGGATTTCTTACGTGGGCAGGATTCCATTCTGGTACCTCTTCAGTCTCCCGTACTAGCCTCACACCGAGCAGAAGACCTCCATTATATGTTTGACACTTGCCTCTATGTCACCATTTCATTCAGCCCAAACAGTGTGGGTGATGGACTCTCTCAGTTCTTGGCTGAGACTGAGCCTAGATTATTGCTAACTGTCCAGGCTCAACCACAGGAGTTGGTGGAAGGAGTTATCAGCCTTCTTGCTTGAGGAGGTTTATCTTTCCCTTTTAGCTAAGTGTTATGATGTGGCTGCCGTTGGCTATTCTGATAGCAGCAGTAGCCAAGAGTGTTTTTTCCCCATCAAAGCCTAGTTGGAAGATTGGTGCTGCTATTCTTTTTGATATAGACCTTACCCTGGACAACCATGTCTTTTTCACCTTCAAACCAGATTAATCTCTGAGGAGTTACATTTGAGAGTCACTCACAAACCTGAGCTAGTACAGAATGCAAATCCTCCCTCAATGAGCAATATTTTACGGGTATAAATGTATTAGGTTAGACTGTAACCTCAGGACTGAGTAAAAGGAAAAGCTAGATGAAAATGTAACAGAAGCCAAAATACATACTAGCTGGAAGGGCTGGGAAACAGTCAGCTGCAAAATGGCCATTTTAGGGTTGCATCTGGTTGTTTCTCCCAGATTTAAAACATCAGTTACTGGAAAGGAGTGTGCTAGGGAGAAAGCACACATTAAACCTTAAACAATAACAATAATTCTCCATTTAGAATATAAAGAAATATCTTTCCAGAAACACTTGCAAATGGCTGCTGTTCCCTTTCCGCTTTTGTACAGGAAAAGACCAGAGAAAAAAGAAGGTGCAAGGAGAAGCAGAAAAGCTCACCAAGACAAAAAGCCCACAACGGGGAACAGCTTTCACAACTTGAAGCTTCTTGGTATAATTTCTCTTTCTGTCCTGCAAACAAACAAGTAATTTTATGCACAGAAGTCCCAGTGAAGTCAATGGGACTACATGTGAGTCACGTGTATTTACAGGACTGAGCCACTGGATTACTAGAAGGGATTCCTGGCTTTTATTTACCTGCAAAGCATGATGCGCACCTGTGTAAATAAAGAAGTGAGCACTTTACAATTGCCTGCGAAGCAATCCTCCCTTTTCCATGTTTTCAGTGGGATGTTTGAGGTGGACTGGGAGACAAAGGGCACCTACCCATAGATAACCACTCCTTTCCTCACTGGGCTATCAAAAAGACTTAATATACAAGACAGTACTATAGCACACATCCATACATCTCAGTTCTTTCACAAAGGTATTATCCCTGTTTACAGATGGAATAATTTAACTGCTCTGGGCTTCAAGGATTTACCCAACATTACCCAGGGCAGGGTTACAGACAACCATTTTGAATTAGGTAAGTAGGTAACCCAGCTTCGCCTATTGCATGCTGCTTATTCTCTTTCTTAAGCTCTCTTCCCATCTCATCCTCAACATAATACAGATAATTTGTATGTGGGAATGGAAAGTGAAATGTCTCATCAATGAGAGTGTAATGGAGGCCTTGATTTTTTGTATAAGAGGGTAACATAGAAAGTGTATCTTACCTAATTTTGGATAGATCATACATACAATTTAAATTGTAGTATTAATTTCTCTCTCTTTTTTTTTTTCTTTTGAGGGAAGCTGAGGTGTCTAGAAATGGTGAATCCAAGTACTTTGGATTTGGGTATAAATATTCCATTTGGGACTGTCACATTGTTACATCAATAAAATTCCCAGTATAAAATAGCTAAATTTCAGACTTCTTTTTGTTTGTTTGGATCTGCTACCATCTATTTTGCAGGGTCTCACAACACTCACAGCCAGTATCTCTTGTGAGGGCCAGTAGAAGTGGCAACTGTTTCCCAGCATCCTCTGCTTCCACAGAACAGTGGTAAGGACATAAGATGTTTTCATGGGAAATGGATGGAGGGGCACTCTTGTTTGTTTTCACAGCACACCTCTGAACAGTGTGCAGTGTTTGATAAGGACTTTTAATTCTTTTTGGTGAGCTGGGTGGCTAGGTGAACAAATTAGAGAGAAGGCTATCTGTAAATGTTCCCAGATGCTAAGATAAAAAGAATTTCTTTGAATTTGTCAGAAAGTTTAAATTTAATTTAGGGCTGGAACATACTTTGCTTCTACTTCCTAATGATAGGCTGGGACTGAAGTCGCTCCAGTGATGACATGTAGAGCACTAGACCAGGGGTCAACAACCTTCAGAAGTAGTGTTCCGAGTCTTCATTTATTCACTCTAATTTAAGATTTCGCATGCCAGTAATACATGTTAACGTTTTTAGAAGGTCTCTCTCTATAAGTCTATAAACTATTGTTGTATGTAAAGTAAACAAGTTTTTTAAAATGTTTAAGAAGCTTCATTTTAAATTACATTAAAATGCAGATCTTATCAGTGTAGTGCAGTGGTTCTTAACCTGGGGTGCACGCACCTCCTGGGACAGGGCTGGTGCAAGAATATTTTGTGCCCTAGGTGAAACTTCCACCTTGCCCACCCCCCCCCAATATTGGTTCATTGAGGGGCAAATCCCAACGAGCCTTTATAGACCCCCGGGGCCAGTCTGCCCAGAGGCCAGCCATGCCCAGGGGCTGCTCCCCAGACCAGGTTCCACCTTCCCTGCCCCCTGAACTCCCCTAGAGGTGCACAGCCCCCCCACGAGCCCTCCCCACCCCACCCCACCCCACCCTGGTGGCCCCCGCCCCGAGTCCACTCACTGGCTTTGCTGGGCTTGGGCCACTACAGCAGCTCGGCAGGGAGAAGCTGCCTTCCAGAGGCACCGGAGAGCCAGAGCATCCCGCTTGCGGCAGCAGCGAGCCCCAACCATGGAGGAGCCGGTGTGGTGCAGGGGGGCAGCAGCCCTGCAAAGGCAGCAATGCCGCTAGCGGAGAGCAGCTGCGTCCCCCCCGTGTCACCCCTCCTGTCCAAGCTGCGGCTCAGCGCCCCCCCAGAGGCTCCTGCAGGCTGCAGTGGATGTATGTGGGCGCCAACCCCCATGTGCCCCCTGGCTCCCCCATTGCCTAGGGTTACCATAATTCAACAATCAAAAAAAAGGGGAGAGCCCTGCCCTAGCCCTGCCCCCATCCACTTCCTCCCACTTCCCACCCTGACTGCCCGTCAGAACCCCAAGCCCCCCCACTCGTCCCCTGATTGCCCCCTCCTGAGACCCCTGCCCCCCAGAACCCCACCCCCTACATAAGCCTCCCTGCTCCTTGTCCTCTGACTGCCGCCTCCTGAGACCCCCCCATCCTAACTGCCCCCCTAGGACCCTACCCCCTACCTGTCCCCTGGCTGCCCAACCCTTATCCACACCCCTGCCCTCAGACAGACCCCCGGGTCTCCCACGCCCCATCCAACCACTCTCCATCCCCTGACAGACCCCAGAACTCCTGACCCATCCAACCCTCCGCCTGCTCCCTGACTGCCCCCCGGGACTCCCCTTACCATGCCCATGCCGGTCAAATGCTGGCTCCACGTGCAAAACTCACTGCCGGGCTGCTGTGTGCACAGCCCCTCCCCCACAGAGTGCTGAGGCAGGGGGAGGGGGGAGCTGCAGGAGGGGCAGCGGCGGTGGCAGCTCACACTTCCAGGAGCTGCAAAACCCGAGCACGGTGAGGGGGGAGCCGGGAGGCACGCCTGCCCGGGCTGCGGCTGGGTGCCCCCACAGGGGGCTCCTCCAGCAGATGCATCCGTGCAGCGGTCCCCGTGCGCCCCCCAGCTCTCTCCTTGCCGCACTTGGGCTCTGCGGCTCCTGGGAGTGTGAGCCGCCTCTGCCACCCCTTCTGTAGCAGGCTCAGGGCCCCACGCCCTGGTGGCTCACACTCCAGGGAGCCGCAGAGCCCGAGTGCAGCGAAGGGGGAGCCGGGGGGTGCACGGGAACCGCCGCCTGCATGCATCTGCTGCAGGAGCCCCCCTGGGGGGAGGTCTGGGGTGCTGGCCACTGGCCCCGCTCAGCCTCCTACCAGCCTGAGGTTCTGTTCACTCAACCGGCAGTGGGCTGAGCAGGGCTGGCGGCCGGGATCCTGCCTGGCAGCCACGTGCCAGGCAAAATCGGCTTGTGTGCCACCTTTGGCACGCATGCTATAGGTTGCTGACCCCTGCATTAGACAGTAGCTCAGGTAGCAACTCAGTGCTGAGACACTGTCACAACTAAAGTAAAAATCCCCCTCCTCCACATTCTCTATAGAATCATAGACTATCAGACTTGGAAGGGACCTCAAGAGGTCTAGTCCAACCCACTGCTCAAAGCAGGACCAATCCCCAGACAGATTTTTACCCCTGTTCCCTAAATGGCCCCCTCAAGGATTGAGCTCACAACCCTGGGTTTAGCAGGCCAATGCTCAAACCACTGAGCTCTCCCTCCCCCCATAATGGAGAGGCAGGGAGAATTAGACTCCCAGCACTACATATGTAGGTGTTAGCTACATATGTAGGTGTTAGCTACATATGTATGCTGGCTCCTGATCATTGCGGGAGAGGAGCCAACGTGTTAATAAAGTCACAATGGAGCAGTGAGAAATAAAACAAGAAAAATGTTTACATTTGTGTGAGGATAGGATGAGACAGTTCTTGCCCTCCCCATGTATCTGGCACTATTTGCTGCTCATCTCACCAATGTAAATGCAACAGCCAGTTCTCCACGGCAATGCCTGAAACAACTTCTCTAAAGCCATCTGGCTGCCCACCTCATTCAAGACCTCTATTTTCCCCCCTTTCGTACGGAAATATTAAGCATTAGTAATTGTATTTGTTACAGTATTTCTTCTCCCCGCTAAACAACTGAATCCCAACCCAGTATAAATGATGCACATAGTCTCTAGAGAGCTAGCCTTAGAGGTTCAATAAAGCCAACATTACAAAGCAGGTTATTAATTCAGATAAGCTGAGCAGTAATATTACACAGCTGGAAATGACCATATTACATATTTCACTGTATCTTTGAAAACACAGGGCTCCTGGGGATTAACTCCTACCACTAATGTACATGTAATTTATACTTTTACACTGCATTCGCAAATCATGACACTATACTGCTATGTCTACAATAGAAAATCCAACTATGTTTAACAAAAGAGTTAAACATCTGGCACTGGGCACTGTCAGAAGACAGGATGCTGGGTTAGGTGGACCATTTGTCTGATCCAGTATGGCCATTCTTGTGTTTAAGGCTTCTGCAGACTTCCCACTGGGGAGTTACAAATGGATTGCCCCACAGATCCTGAGAGGATCAGATGATTTTTTTTCCCCGAGCCAGTAACTGCTCTGCACCATAAACTTCAGAGTCTAGATGGTAAGTGGGCTTTTAAATGTTGTTTAGCCCTGACAAAGACTCTTTACAAGTCTACAAATCTGTTTGTTTCCTTAGACAAAACAGGGTTGTAAGGGCTTCTACAGCAATAATTTCTTGGTGAAATAAAAACTGTCCATATGAGCAGAAGACCCCTGTACCTCAACATCAGTTTGTACATGCTGTACAACAGACAAATCACTGCTCCATCTCAGGCAGAGAGGCCAATGGATTTAGGGGCACTATATCAGCCCACCCCAGGTCTGAAACAGTCCCAAAATCTATTGCCGTTCAGGACACACTGCATAGTCCATTTATTTGAACACGCATTTGGGGATGTGAGTGGAATGTAAGTATTTTTCTCCAAAGCTTAAGGGTGGGGCTGTTTTGTTAAGGGTTCTTGCTGTTTAGGGAGGGAGTTGCTGCTTGTTTGTTTTGACTTGTGTTTTTAATGGTTGTCAGGGCACCTTCTGGGATAGTCATCCTTTAAAATGTTAAATTTCAATAAATGATATGGATCTAGTTTCACTCTTCGAGCTCACTGCTGTCTAGACCTATCACCATTCCACAAGGCTGACTTAGATTAGAGCTTTCCAAACTGCCACTCGAATAAAATTCACCTCCTTGTTCTTGCTGCTCCTCATTCCTAGCTATTATTCACAGTCTTGTATTGAAAGCTAGAAAAAGAGGGGTCAGACAACAAAGGGACAATTACCTACCAGTAACTGTGTGTGTTGCCATCCTCCCTTATTTAATCCTTGTTTGTCTATCTCTCTAATCTTGCTATCTAAAATCTCTGTCTATTACATTTTTCCTAGAGAAAGAGGGTGGAGAGTGGATAATTACATACTGAACTTGGGATCGGTAGTGTCATTTTAACTCCCACTTTTTAGTGGTGCTGATGGCTTTAATACTTGGTGTGTATAGTATTGGTTTGTTTTCCATTAATACTGATGATAACCAGTGCCCCATGCTTTCTGTGGCACATCAGCCCTAAATTCTGTAGCAAGGGCCCCTAATTTCTGACATGGTTCTGAATCTTGTGGTAGCATAAAAGGCACATTAAAAATTGAGGTTATATTGAATATTAAAAAAGCATTAAACTGACACTGCAATACTGAGTTTAATATAAACCTCAGAGTTTGAATGGCTTTCCATATATTTCAATCTGCAGTGCAATTTACAGCTCACTGTGGAATGCAAGACAGGTGTATGTATAGAGGGAGAAATTAGGATCCCTTACTCCAGATACTACCCAGATCAACAGTGCTAAACTTGGGATGGGAAATGGGGTCTTAGCCCTTCTCTCTGATTGCATGAAAGCAGTGGGATTCCATGTTCCTTAATTTCCTATCAACTGGGAAAATGAGAGGACTCTAGAGTCTAACCCATCCATTCATCCCAGCTCCAGAGTGAAGTGCTCTCCCTACAGCTTTTCTGCACAGGCTCTAACTCTTCCTTGACATAGGAATACTCATGTTGTGTCAGACCAGCGGTCCATCTAGTAGTATTCTGTTTCACAGTGAAGAGAACGAGATAATTCAGAAGGTGCGAGAACCCCATCGTGAACAATTACAAAATAACTTGCCCACTGAGGAAGTTCCTTCCTAATCCTTGGTCAGTTAGAGGATCTCATGTCCTGGAACTGAGGGTTTATAATTCTGTAAATTTTATCTTGTCTAATGTAACTATTATTGTATTACAGGACAACATAGAGTCCCTGGAGATTGAGAGCCCTTGTGCTTGCTAGGCATTGTCCTCTGCCCTGAAGAACTCATCATTAATACAGGTAAAAGGTTGGAGAAAGTAAATATTAATCCCCATTTTATATCTATGAACTTGAGGCAAGGAGATATTAAGTGACTTGTCCCAGGTTATGTCAGTAGGCGGTGGCAGTTCTAAGAACTGAGAACGAGACCTCCTGGGCTCCTGTTCTTATTAGCCATACAATGTCTAATCCTTTTTTGTCTCTGTTAAGCTCTTGGCTTTAATATATTGTGGCAGATAGTTTCAGCTATTATTGTAAAAAGTGCTTCCTATTATTTATTTTAAATCTGCTGTATTTTCAATTCACTGCACAATTGTAATATTAAAAAGGATGAATAGAACACAATTTATTTTCTGCACAATTCTTTATTTTGTATATATCTGTGTCATGTCCCTGTTTTTGTCTCCTTTCTAAACAATTCTACTCTTGGATTCCGGGTGTTTCCTCTTTAGCCTCCCACAGACGTAAGTTACACATTTTTTGTAAAATGGTTTGTCCAAAGACAGTGTAAATCTCCAATTAGAATACTGTGTTAAAAAACAGAAAAATATGGTTGTCTCCATTGGTGTGAACCAGAATGGAGTATTTAAAATAAAATTTGTTCTAGCTATCTTCCCTCAAGACCAAGGCAGCTGATCTGACTTGCATGTAAAACTCTAAGTGTGTCAACTGACTGAATCTAGTACTGGGCTTCTCATCTCAGTTATACCTCCATACAGTAGTCTGGGGAGAACATATCCCATCTTCCATGTTTATTCTTCTTGCATGTGAGGCTAACCGGCTGGATGGTGTCCGAGAAGGAATGGAGTCAAACAAAAGGGTAGGCAAATCACCCATTCCCTCAAAGCTGGTGGAGCTTTAACAAACTGAGGCAAGAGGCCAGTTTTCATTCTTTGCTGCTGTCTAGGGGTATAGATCAGTCAACTTTTAATGAGTGCACACCCCCGTCATGGACCAGGCCCCCATTGTGCTAGATGCAGGGGAGAAAGTAACTTAAAGGGACTTGCCAATATTCTGGAATCTGGAGGAAGGGCATGGCCCTCCACCAGAAGAGGCGGAGCCTTTAAATCCCCAGGCCCTTTAAATCAGGATTTAAAGGTCCCAGGGCTATGGCTGTGGTAGTAGCAGCTGGGAGCCCCAAGCCCTTTAAATCACCCCCTGCAGAAGTGGCTGGGAACCCTGGGGTTCGGGGGCAGTTTAAATGGGGCAATTTAAAGGGCCCGGGGCTCTAGCTGCTGCTACCACAGCAGAGCCCCGGGCCCTTTAAATTGCTGACAGAGCCCCAGGACTCCTGCTGCCACTACCCTTCAGGGCCCTTTAAATAATCTCTGGAGCCCTGGGGTAGCGGTGGCAGGGCCTAGGTGGCTATTTAAAGGACCCAGAGTGGTAGAGGCAGCGGGAGCCCCAAACCCTTTCAATAGCCACCAGAGCCCCTGCCACTGCTACCCCAAGGCTCCGGGGGCTATTTAAAGGGCCTAGGCCCTTTAAATTGTCCTCGGAGCCCTGGAGTAGCAGCAGTGGGGCTCCAGCGATGATTTAAAGGGCCCAGGGGGGTAGCGGCAGCAGGAGCCTTGGGCCCTTTAAATTGGCCACCCGAGCCCCACAGCTGCTACCTCATGGCTCTGGCAGCAGGGCTCTGGCAGCAATTTAAAGGGCCTTGGGCTCCAGCCCTTTAAATTGCTTGCCTCAGGAAGTCGGTCCAACTCGGTATGGCTCTTGTCGGCAGGGGTGGCAATTTGTAGAATTTGGTGGTGCCCGAAACCTGCCCCCTGCCCAAACTCTGCCCCCCCAAACTCCACCCCGCACCTGCCCAAGACTCTGGGAGGGAGTTTGGGTGGGGGAGGTGGTCTGGGCTGCAGGCCCCAGGCTGGGGCAGGGGACTGGGGTGCAGGAGGGATGCAGGGTGCAGGCTCTGGGAGGGAGTTTGGGGATAAGAGGGGGTGTGGAGGGAGGCGGTGCAGGGGTGAGGGCTGTAGGATGAGGCTGGGGGTGGATTTGGGATGTGGCTGGGGATGAGGGGTTTGGGGTGTGGGAGGGGACTCAGGGCTGAGGCAGAGGGTTAGGGTGCACGGGGATGAGGGATGGGGCTGGAGGTGAGCGGTTTGGAGTGTTAGAGAGGCTCAGGGCTAGGACAGAGGGTTTGGGTGCGGAAGGGATGAGAGCTCTGACCGGGGGTGTGGGCTCGGGGGTAGGGCAGGGCTGGGGATGAGTTTGAGGTGCAGGCAGGCTGCCCTGGGACTGGAAGCAGAGAGGATTCCCACCAGCCTTTTCCTGCTTGCAGCAGCGAGCTCTGGGGTAGGGGCCCCCTTCTCCCCCCTCCCTCAGCAGCACACTCACCACCCCCATCACTGCACATGCTCCTAGGGCCCTTCTCAGGTCCAGGAATCCCTCTCGCCTCTCCTGTGGGTGGTGTGCCATGCCGGGGGGAGGAGGGCACTACCATCACATGTGCACCTCCTCCCCTGCTGGCTGCCGCCTCACTGGGGCTGCCCCTTGCCCAGCGTGGGGCGAGATCAGTGACTGCAGGCAGGGGGGCAGCGTACTGACTGGTGGAGGGTCCCACTGGAAAATGAAAGGGTCCAAGGGGGAAGGGCAGACTGTCCTGGCAGTAGTGTAGGAAGGCACTAGGACCCTGTGGTGGCAGTTAATGCAGGCAGGCAGCATGAAGCTGCAGGGGATGGGGAGAGACAAACGCTCTGCTCCCAGACCCAGGGAGGTGCATGGGGGCAGCAAAGGGGGGCTGGGGCATGCTCAGGGGAGGCACTGGGGGGGACAGCAGGTGGGGCCAGGGGGGAGACTCGACCCCAAACATACGTGGACTGGGCTTCCGGACCCTCAATCTTGCTGGAGCCAGGAGGCAGAGTCAGAGAGGGAGAGAATGCTCCATTTTCTTTGCCGGTAGCTACTGCAACCATTTTCTTACCGGGTCCATCCGTACCAGCCCGTAACCCGCTTACTTTCACCTCTGGCTAGATGCTGTACAAACAGCAATATCTTCCCTTTGTATTGCTATTCAAACAACAAGCAATATGTTTCAAGTGGGGCCCTGTTGTGAGAAGGGACAGAATGTTGGCATTGATGTTCTGGAAAGTTCTGTGCCATTTGGGATGGAAAGAGATGCCTCAAGGAAGCAGAATGAAGGCAGCAGTCTCCACTCTCCTCCCCCAAACCCATGAAGCAGACAGATCAGAAACAGGCAGTGAAAGAAGATTCATAGGAAGCAAGGTAAAGTATGTGGTGCAGCTGCAACAGGGAAGTTAAAGTGCGCTGTAGCAGGGGAAAAGAAGAGGATCAGCAAAAGAAACAACCAATGGAACTAGGGAGGAAAGAACAGAGAGAGAAAAACAAAACTGCCCTACCTCCTCTGCCACCCCCAGATAAGTGATCTGCTCTTTGTTACTGCTTTTTCATTGAGTGTATGAAGAGATTCAACTGTGGCATAACCACTCTTATTTAAATATGAAGTCAGCCTTAACTGCAGCGTTAAGCAATTGCAGATACTATTAAAAACTGTTTTTTCACAGTTGAATGGTCTTGAAGTCAATCATTCATTTTGTGAGGGATAAACAGGTTTAGTGGTTATTACTACAAATTGAGGTATTTATGGATTGTGCTGTGGTTATTTGGGGCTGCAGCCATGACTCCTAGAATCAGGGACTCCAAATAATCTATTCTTTAATTATCATCCATCCTTAAACAAACGCATGTGGAATTCTTAAATGTAGGCAGGCAGCTTGTCCAGTGGGCAGTAAATATTTGTCATCTGGACCAGATTTTTGGGCCATCGGGCAATAGTATATGGGTATGCCTAGCCTACCCAGACATAATCAAACAGGGAGGAGGGTGAGTGTAGACTTCTTACCTCCCCATCGTGCTGTGCACCTGATAGTTAAAGGAAAGAGAGGATGCCTGCAGCAGAGGACTGAAACATTTTTTGTAATTTGCACTCCACTCCGTGACTTGAGCCTATGCCCAGCCTAAATGAAGCACTGATTGGAGCAATGTCTCTGCTCAGCATGGCATGAGAAAGCCAATCAGAGCAGGGCATAGACTTCTGCAGCAAACCCTCTATCAGCAGCAATTTCTGGAAGGCACAGGGCTCTGGTGACAGATGAATGGTGTTGTGACCTGTAAACTAGTCTTCCCATGATAAGAATTCATATGTCTGGAGGAAGAGGAACTGCTGGAAATAGCCCCAGGAGTCACACAAATACAATTCTCCTGGAAGTTATTTGGATGAAATCTCCCACTAGAAAGTTTTCTGCTTTGTATTTTACTGAGCTACTTCCCCCCACTTTAGAGACAAGCTTCTAAAGACTTCCACACACATACTGAACAATAAACCATTGTACACCGTATAACCACAACCTGAAAATGCTACAATACATGGTAACTCTTACTGAAAGGGCGGGGTCTTTAAGACTGCTAGATTCTTGTTAGACAAACGTAGAAGTAACTGCCAGACAATTGTTGTGCCCAGGATTTTTAAATGCATACCAGACCAGCAGCTAGTTCTTGAGATAACTTCCCCCATCCCATTCTCATACACAAAATGAGATAGGCTGGAGGAAGAGGAACTGTTAGCAATAGGGTGACCAGACAGCAAGTATGAAAAATCGGGACATGGGGTGGGGGGGGTATAGGAGCCTAATATAAGAAAAAAGACGCAAAAATCAGGACTGTCCCTATAAAAATCAGGACATCTGGTCACCCTAGTTAGCAGTTAGAAAGCAAAAAGAAATGGAGGTCAGATAAGAGGATGAAATAGGGATGTGAAGAAAACATAGCACACTGCAAAATTCAGCAAGTGAAAGACATCCACCTTATAGACAGCCATGTTGCTGCTGTCCACATCATGTAATAAAACACTTTCTCATTGCCCATGTGGTAGCCACTGTACTAGCTGAATATGTCCTAATCTCCGATGAAGGAGTTTTACATGATCTTTTGTAAGATTAGCTGATTAAAGAAACGTTACCTTTCCGTAACTGGTGTTCTTTGAGATGTGTTCCTCATGTCCATTCCACATTAGATGTGTGTGCTTGCCACATGCACCGGTGCCGGAAGTTTTCCTCTCAGCAGTATCCGTAGTGGACCAGCTCTGGTGCCCTCTGGAGTGGCGCCCACATGGTTTGGTATAAGGGGAGCCGACAGCACTCCGACAGTGGAGAAGAAGGGCGGGTCATGGAATGGACATGAGCAACACATTTTGAAGAACACCGGTTACAGACAGGTAACTGTCTTTTCTTCTTTCAGTGCTTGCTCATGTCCATTCCACATTAGGTGACTCTCAGCAGTTCCTGTGGAGGTAGGTAGGAGTTCACAGCTGTGCAGATTTTAATACAGCTCTGCTGAGCCTAGCGTTATCTCTGGCCTGCTGAGTGATGGCATAATGAGACGTGAACGTGTGGACTGAGGACCACGTCGCAGCTCTACAGATGTCCTGGATCAGGATGTGTGCCAGGAAAGCGGTCCAAGATGCCTGCGCTCTAATTGAGTGGGCCCTGATGATTAGTGGTGGCAAGATCTTTGCTAACTCTTAACAGGTCTGAATACAAGAGGTGATCAAGGTGGGAATCTTCTGCGAAGAAACCGGAAGGCCCTTTATCCTATCCGCTGTAGTGATGAAGAGCTGGGTCGATTTACGGAAGGGCTTGGTATGCTCCAGGTAAAAAGCCAGGCCCTTTGGATGTCCAGCGTGTGCGGACGCCTCTCCTCAGCAGTCTTGTGAGGCTTGGGACAGAACACAGGCACGAATACGTCCTGGCTCATGTGGAAGGAAGATACCACCTTCAGCAGGAAGGCTGGGTGAGGCCGCCGCTGGACCTCGTCCTGATAAAACACTGTGTAAGGCAGTTCCGAGGTCAAGGCCTTTATCTCTGAGACTCGTCTTGCTGACGTCACCACCACCAGGAAAGCGACCTTCCAGGACAAGTAGGAAAGGGAGCAGGATCCCAGCGGTTAAAAAGGCAGGCTGGTGAGCCTGGAGAGAACCAGCTTACGGTCCCACTGCGGGACAGGGGCCATATCTGGTGGGTAAAGCCTCTCGAGGTTCCTTCGGAACCTGACAGTCATGTCATGAGAAAAGACTGTCTGACCTTGGATCGGCTGGTGGAACACAGAGATGGCCACAAGGTGCACTCTGATGAAGAGTGTGCCAAATCCTGGGTCCTGAGGTACTGTAAGTAGTCCAAGATGGACTGCACTAAAGAACGCGAGGGAGAAATGCCGGCTCTGACGCCCAATGGGAAAAGCTCATCCACTTGGCCAGGTAAGTTAGTCTTGTGGATGGCGTCCTACCTCCGAGATGGACCGCTTGACCTCCTTTGAGCAGATACAGTCCTCTGGGTTCAACCACGGAGCATCCACGCCACTAGGTGTAGAGACTCAAGGTTGGGGTTTAGGAGCCGACTGTGATCCTGAGATAGCAGGTCTGAGCAGTAGGGAAGGGGCCACCACCATGTTCATGAGTGTGCCGAACCAGTGCTGGTGAAGCCATGCAGGGGCGATTACGATATCCTGTGCCTTGTCCCTCTTGATCTTTACTAGGACCCAGCTGACCAGAAGGATCGGAGGGAACAATACATCAGACCCTCGGCCCATGACAGGAGGAAGGCATCTGAGAGGGAGCCCTTGCTCAGGCCCTGTTGGGTGCAAAACTGATGGCACTTTCTGTTTCACCTTGTGGCAAACAGATCTACTTGGGGAGTTCCCACCTTTAGAAGATCATGCAGGTCACCTCCATGTGGAGCAACCACTCGTAGCAAGAGGGGAAGTCCCTGCTGAGCTGATGTGCTAGGGCACTCCTGTTGCTGTGGAGGTGACCAGCTTCCAGAGGGATGCCATGGCCGATGCAGAAGTCCCAGAGAGGGAGATCCTCTTGGCAGAGAGCCAATGAACATGCTCCTCCTTGCCTGTTGATGTAGAACATCGAGGCCACATTATCCGTTAGGATTCACCACTTTGCCCTGAGCTCCTTAACATTTATGTGTAACATTGTGCCCTCTGGTGTACACATCCCCTGGGTCCGGAGATGTCCAAGGTGCACACCTCAGCCAAGGTCCAAAGCGTCCCACACTAGCTCAATAGATTGAGTGTGACAGTCAAACAGGACTCCTTTCAGGACCTTCTCGTGATCGGTCCACCACTGCAGTGAGGTGAGAACTGTTGGGGGAAATGATCTTTCCAGAGCTGTCCCTGGATTGAGATAGGTCGACGCCAGCCATTGATGCGGGGGCAGCATGCAGGTCTGGCATGGTGGACCACGTATGTGCAAGCTGACATATGGCCTAGTAGGCACAGGTGCACACTCGCCGTTGTCAGAGGAAATGCGGACACTTCTGCAATGAGGTCCGTCAGGAATACTCTTGCCCGGGTCAAGTCGAGCACAGCCTCGATGAATTCTATCCTTCGAACGGACTAATGTGATTTCTTGTGGTTGACCAGTAGTCCCAAGGAGCAGCATGTGGCTTGTAGTATATTGACATTGCATTGGATCTGAGCCTTGGAGCTACCTTGACCAGCCATTCATTGAGGTACAGGTCAATCTGGATACCCCGAAGCCTGAGGTAGACTGTGACTACCACCATACATTTGGTGAACACCCATGGTGCTGTAGCCAGGCCAAACGCAAGGACTGCAAACTGGTAGTGAGCCAAGCAACTGTAAAACAGAGAAAGCGTTCTGCATCCTGGGAAGATCACTACATGAAAGTGTGTGTCTTTCAGGTCAAGGGTGGCATACCAGTCTCCCGATATCCGGGGAGGGGTATATTGGAGGCCAGGGAGACCATGAGAAACTTTAGCTTCCGTAGGTACCTGTTGAGGTCTTGCAGGTCTGGGGTGGAATGGAGATCACCCTTGACCTTTGGGGTCAGAAAATACTGGAATAGAAACCCTTGTTCTGGTAAGGAGGCAGGACCTCCTCCACCTCCCCCAGCTGTAAAAACTCCTGAACCTCCTGCTCAAGAAGATTGTCGTGAGAAGGGTCCCTGAACAGGAACAAAGAGGGAGGTGGAAATAAATTGGAGGGTGTAGCCATGCCCCACCGTACTGAGGATCCAGCAGTCCAAAGTTATCGCCGACCACACTGGGAGGAAAAAGGAAAATTGGGTGCAAAAAATTGAGAAAACTGGTAGGTCACCCCCAGGCACATTGTCAAAATGACTTTTTAGCCCCTTGCATGGAGCAGGTTGAGCCTGACTTGCCAGGGGGTGGGGGTGGGTGGCTCGAGCGCCATCTGTAACCCTTGGGCTTGTGTGTGGTGGGTCCTACCAGAGTTGACTCCCTTTCCCCTGGGGAAGTTGCAGTTTGAACGACTTACGTGCCGAGCCTGGAATGTAGAGCCCCAGGTCGTTTAGGGTTTTAGGGTGGTTCGGGAGTCCTTCAGCCTATGTATCTTCGTGTCGGTCTGAGCTGCAGAGAGAGCCTGGCCATGAAGAGGAAGTCCTCAATTGAACTGCTGAGCTCAGAGGACAACCAAGAGAGGAGCAGCCAGGACACTTGCTGCATGGAGATGGCGGACGTCATGGTGTGGGCGGTGAAGTCTGTAATGTTAGATGCTGCTTGAAGGGATGCCCTGGCAGCAGCTGTGCCCTCATCGAGGATCGCCCGGAATTCTTTACAGGAACCTTCCAGGAAGGCATTCTCGAACTTGACATATTAAAATCATAGCGGCCAAGGAGGACCTGGTGGTTGGCCATCCTCAAGTGTAAGCTAGATGGGGAATAAATTGTTCATCCTAACAAATTCAGTCTCCTAGAGTCTATTTTTGGTGGTAGTTTCGGGTTGCCTCTGGCACTCCCTGTGGTTAACTGCCTCAACCACCAGGGAATTTGGGTCAGGATGGGAGTAAAGGTATTTCTTCCCCTTAGTTGGGACAAAGTACTTATACTCTGCCAGTTTAGAAATGGGGGGCAGAGAGAAGGGGGTTTGCCACAAGGTGCTGGATATCTTCATACCCCTTTGTGAAGGGGAAGGGCCACCCTAGGAGGGGCTGTGGAGGAGATGACATCAAACGGAGTTCACTTTGCTCCTCTACTCTTCCACTTACAGGCCAAGGGTTGGGACGTGACCCTCTTCAACAGCTCCTGATGCGCTTTAGCGTCATCCTGAGGAACCAGGTGAGAAGGCTGCGTGATGGCCTCATCTGGTGACGAGGAGGAGGAGACCAGTATCGTGGGTTCTAACGGCACCCATTGGTAGTCCAGCAGGCTTTTCCCCTTGGTCCACGTGGACTTGCAGGAGCTTATCCCCCACGGACTCAGGCACCGGAGGGGGTTGGGTGGTCAATGCCACAGGCCTGTCCAAGGCTTCCGATGCTGAGCAGGCAGGCGGGGCAGGCTGGGTGAACCCCCATGGGTGCCAGGGGTACCACAAGCCCAGCCACTGGGCCTGGGACCATGAGGCAGGTTTCAGTACCGATGATCAGCTGCACTGAGGTCTGGGAGGCTGCCCCACTGATATGGAGCCTTCTTCTGTACTGGAGCATATGCAGAGTGATTGCGCCAGTGACCTGGATCCACTGGAGCAGCGACCCCATACCTGGCGATAATCATGGTCATGTCTAGAGAAGAACAGGTCCAAGCAGGACATGTGCCTTAGTGGGGACCTCAGTGATCGGTGGCACTCGCCATATCTGTGATGGGGAAACCAGCAGTCCACACCTTGTGCTTTGAGACTGGTACACACGGATGAGGAGTGGAACCTGGAGCTATCGCAGGCCAGGCACTCGGGGGATCTCTAACAGTATGGTGACACCGTCTTGGGGAACACTTGGCGGGGCTTGTGGCTGGGTCCTCTGATCGTTCATGGGATGTGTAATCGGCACATCTGGTGACACGAGGGCAGGTCTGACATTCCTGCTGGGAAGCGTGTGCCTCTGTGGGTCTGCACCAGGTAACCGGCGAAGTCTGCTCTGAATCCCACTGCCAGTGCCCAAGGTCTGGTGACAGTAATGAGCTCCTATAGCATCTGCCTCCATAACTTCAAGGCATGACAGCTTTGAGCGAGTGAATGGTGGTGGGAGGTCCCCCACGAGGGTGGACGGAAAGGTACCAAGGTGGGCTTACCCCAAGGTCTGGGCACCACCGGGGCTAGTGTGTTGGCGGCAACTGGAAGCATCAGGATTTCCTGCGCAGCCTGGAGCACTTCAGGCATCGATGGCACCTGAAGTTGATGAAGGCTTGCTCTGTGTTTGGGCTTCCAGGCAAAGAATAGGATGGGCTGCATCGCTTGATGTGAGCTAAGCCTGACTTCCCGACCAGGGGAGATGAGCCACCTGGCGCAGGTCTTAGCTCACCCCAGCCCTGTTCTTCCATTTGCGGGGCAGTAGGAGACCGTCCCCTACCAGCTTCTTTGACTTCTTGGCCAGGGCTATGGATGGTGGATTGGTGCCAGCTCATCGACGGCAGCGGTGGGACACTACCGCACTGATGCCATGGTGCTGGGTGCCAATTGGATCTTTGCTCCAGGGCAGGAGTGAGCACCGACTCCATCAAGAGCACTTTGAGTCTGATCTCAGGCTCTTCTTGGTCCTAGGTTTAAAGGTTTTGCAGATTCGGCTCTTATCACTTGTGTCCTTCACTGAGGCACCAGAGACAGCTACTATGTGGATCGCTCATGAGCATGAACCATTTGCAGCAACTGCAGGGCTTAAAGCGATGAAACTTAAACTCTAACTACTGCTAACTAACTCAATTACTATGTATACTAACTTTACAAGAACTCTAGTTTGTAAGAACGAAGCCTAAGCAACACTAGTAAGAGCAGTGAATGTTCCGTGCACCATCACTGGTGGCAAGAAGAAACTGAGGGTGGGGGGGGAGCTGGCGGCACCCCTTATGCCATGCTGGTGCCACTCCAGCAGGTGCCAAGGCCGCTCCCCAACAGATACTGCTGTGAGGGAAAACTTCTGGTACCATGGCATGTGGCGAGCACATACACTAATGTGGAATGGACATGAGTAAGCACTCAAAGAACTACAGTTCTCTCATAGGCAGATAGTGTTTTTCAAACTTAAACCAAAGGCCAGACGAGACCACTGAAATCACCTAGTCTGACCACCTGCATAACCAGCTTAGAACTTTCTCAAACTAATTCCTAGAGCATCTCCTTAGGAAAATACATCCAACTTTGATTTAAAAATTGCCAGTGATGAGAATCCATCATGACCTTGGGTTAGTTGTTCCAATGGATATGACTCTCACCATTAAAAATGTATGCCTTATTTCCAGCCTGATTTTGTCTAGCTTCAGCTTCCAGACAGAGGATCATGTTGTACTTTCTCTGCTAGATTAAAGAGCCCACTATTAAAGGTTTGCTCCCATGGAGGTACTTAGAATGTAGTCAAGTTCTCCCTTAACTTTCTCTTTGTTAAACTAAATACACTGAGAACTTTGAGTCTATCACTGTAAGGTGTTTTTTAATCCTTAGTCGTTCTTGTGGCTCTTCGCCGAACCCTCTCCAATTTACCAAGATCATTCTTGAATTGTGGACACCAGAATTGGACCGTGTTCCAGTAGTGGTCACACCAGTGCCAGAGAAGTGAAATAACCTCTTTACTCCTACTTGAGATTCCTCTGTTCAGGCAGGCAAGGATTGCATTAGACCTTTTGGCCACAGCATCACACTGGGAGCTCATGTTCATCTGATGATCCTTCTCACCACCACCCCAAAAATCTTTTTCAGTCACTGCTTCCTAGGATAGAGTCCCCCAGCCTGTAAGTATGACCTATGTTTTTTGTTGGCAGATATGTTTACATTTAACCATATTAAAATGTGTATTTTTTGCTTATGGCCAACTTAACCAAGTGGTTCAGATATCTGTTTGATTATTCCCCATTTCAATTACATTTTGAGGTCTATCAGGTAGCCAGATTTTAATCAATGTACTTACCAGAGTAGCTCTTGTTCTCTGTATGTATTGCCTCCACAGAACCATGCTGTAGGATTGCATGCCTGGTCTCACAAACCTTTTGTAACTCGATGGGCAGTTGAGCACTCACAAATTCCTAAAACGTAAGTGTCTTGACAACAGATATATCCACACACTCTCCAACAAGCCTTCAGTCCCTTTCTTCCTCCAGGAGCTTTAGGGCTTTAAGAATGAAGCAAAGAGGAGAGTCAGTGTGGATCTGTGGAGGTGATGCTGTTGAAGAACGTGTTGGTGTGGTAGACGACCCGTTTTTGCTTCCATACCATTGCCTCAACAGCACTATGCCAGAGAACTAGCTAGCAGTGACCGTCAGAAGGTGGGCTGAGACCACCGCTTGTTGAACATTAGTTAAAGCACTGCCCTTGTTGAAACCAGCATCTCGTTCTTTGTGGAAACAGTGATTTGTGAAGGTGTGAACCAAAGTCCATGGAGTAGTGGGTTCTTGACCTAAGATAGGGCTCCACCTCAGAAGTTATGTGGGAACTGGGGCTATCCAAGGTAAGCATACAGCTATCTCCAGGAAGCAACAAAATCACAAAATATGGTGCTGTAACAATAATACACAGCAATAAGAATTCCATGGGCTCAGCCTGCTCTTCTTAGCTAACTCATGCCAACAAAAGACGTATCTCAAATAGTCTATCTGAGTGAGAATAGTAGTCTCTATATCCTAGACCCTCGATCAAGAAAAATGCAGTCTGATTATTGCGTGAGACAAATAAGTTGATCTGAGCCACCTCCCCCATTTCTCATAGATTTGATCAGTACTGTACATTTCAACTCAAATTCCCTTGTGGAGAGAGTTTGGTAACTTAACTAGTCAACTTGAAGGCTGACCTTGTACTGGATATGTGTATCCAAGACAGGTTTCCCACACACTGTGGGTTTGCAGAGTGTAAAATTTGATGGAATAGCTGGCTGAGCTGTTGCTCTGAAGCAGGATGGAGCTAAATTTAATTTGAGGGTTAAGGGTTTCCAACAGCACTGCCCTGACTCCAGTTTTTAATCTTGCTTTGTTTCTTCCTGGTCCATTTACCATGTGTGAAGACCCATTAAAGTGCCTCATCCCAACACTGATGCATCTAGTTATCTTTGTGGGTAGCATCTCTTGTACTTTCCCCTGGGGTAAATCTAGCTTGCTCCACCATCTCAAGGATTATAGTTACTTGTGGAGAGCATTACCTTGTGCCATGGATCTTCTTGGCAATCCACTCTGTTAGGATGGATTACAGGTCTGATGCAGGACAGCTAACTGAATTGTGTCTGCACGCATTAGGCCCAGAAGTTTCAGCAGCTGACAAATTGAGGCAGTTGGGATTTTGTACAGAGGATCTGCAGCCTAGTTCTTAATCTCCTGCTAAAAGGAATACAAGATCTGGATCACGAGATGGGTTGATCATGCCCCTATTCCTCTTCTGTGTCCAACATTCACAACTATTCTGGCTCTTTGTGGTGGCAGGGTCTGAAATGCCGAAAGTTGGAAAACATCCCCTTAAAGTAAGAAAAGGATTTATGTATGAGATGGCTGCTCTTGTGGCTGCCTGAGTAGCACTGTAATCCTCCTTTATACTATACTTAAAGACAAGAAGGCTTAAGTGCCTACCCTTCCACAGGGATTACTTTGGTATGGGAAAATTTGTAACTTTGTAGCCTTTTATATAACTTTGTAGGCTTTAGTAATATGACTTTCTATTTTCCTTATTTTTTAGCTGTCACTATTTTTAATGTTTTTCCCAAAGAGGAAAGTCTGTTCATTTGGATGTGCAGAGTATCTATTAGGAATGACTGTCAACCATCCGTGATACAGCCACAATAGCCTCCAACCAAGTGGCTAGGATGCAATCATTCTGCGGAGGGTAGTGTTCTGTCTATGGGATCCTTTGGTAAAGAGACTCCCTTGTCCAAGCTGATCATGTCTTTTGTCAGCAAGGCCACAGCTGTATCAACCTTAAGCACCTGCAACTTACACAACTTCTGAAATGTTTTTGTTCAGCATTAATGTTTTTCTAAGTGTTCATCTCCTGACATTCATAAAGTTGTGGATGAAAAATCTGCAACCATCCTAGCTTGAATAGGAAACTTATCCTTGGTTTTGAGGCCTTCTTCCTCTATCACTAATGTGGCATCAAATTAAGTAGATGGAAAGGATTTGGTTCTGATTGTGTCATGTCTGATACAGGTAACTTGCCTTGTGCAAGGGCAGGGTTTATGTGTGCATAAGAACTACCACCACTTTGGGGTTTTTCAGTACCCAAGGCCTTTTAGTGTGTTTCAGCAACTATTGCTGTCTAAAGCAGCTTGTGTAGCAGTGGGAGAGGAGAGTAGTATTTTGTGCTGTTCAGAGATGGTTCCCTTAATTGCTCTTAGGTGGGGCAACTGTATGTTGTATGTCAACAGGGGGCAGACCAATCCAATAGAGGCACTGGGCAGTGTTCCTTTGGGGGCAGGAAGAAGCACTAGGGAGTCCTGGGATCTGAAAGACACCACTTTGCTTCCCTAAGCCAGTTAGCTCCCATTTAAGTACTTTACAAGGGACCTACGTATACTAGGTCCTTTTCAAGTAATCTGTGTTTGGTACATGAAAAGGGTTTTGCACTAAGTGTTCCTTAGGTGCCCCTGAATGAGAGCTAGAGTCCTTTATGTATATTTTTCTGGGCAGAGGTCACTCTGAACATTCCCTGTGCTGGAGGAGAAGGGAAGAAAAAAGGCTCCTCTCTAGCCTTTGAGACCTTTTGCCAGCTTAAAATGACAGATATACCCCCTCCCTCCTTTCTGATGCAGCCTGAGGAGGACTTTGCAGATGTTGTGTAGAAGACAGCATGCCTGACAGAAGGCACTCCAGGAGGGCCTGTGCTTAGGTCATTTGCCTAACATAAAAAATGCTACACCTTGTAAGGAGCAAGGGACAATAGGTTTCACTTGTTTTTGTTCCCATCAGTTGTCCAAAAAATGTTAGTTCCAGAGAAGCTGACTCCTACCATGTCAGTGGAGAACTTCAAGGTAACACAAGATAGTGCTGTGACCAAGTGGAGTAGACGGTTAAGCAACAGTTTGAGTTTCCTCTGCAGCAAGGCACCAAACCAGTATTGCAGACTAGTAGTGCCATGAAGCAAAAATACTTGAGGTGCTGATCCCCTTCGTTGTTCATTAACATTTTACTAAGAATCAGAAGAGGGGAGATGGACATGCCCAGCCATTCTCTTTGGTGAAAACCCTGAAACAGAAGGTCCAAGCCAACTATTTTTGAAAGTGTTAAGCAGCTGAGTGCATCAAGACTGCTTCATAACTCACATTTCTTCTGTTAAAATTAACAAGTTTAAGCAACTTACATCACTTGTATGCTTCACATGTACTGAGACAGGAGATTGAAAACTCAAAGTTTTCAAGCACAAAGTATGGGTATATGGTATAAATGGCATTTTTAAAATGGTAGCTTCAGTAAAGCTATTTCCTCTCATAGCAAACATATTTTAGGCCCAACTACCACCAATTTTCTGAGAATTTCTGTATAACTTATTACAAACAAAATGCCAGTTGCTGTTCTCAGGAAATACTGAAATAATCTACATTGGTTTAATACATATTTATGCTATCCTGGGTAATTACAGGTTGTTTTGGACTCAGCCATTTGCAAAACATTTTTCACAAGTACAAAATACACTAATGAAACCTTTTCAGACGTTAGGTGTCTACATAAAAATGGCACCTTCTATGTCTATTGTGGTCCTGGCCCAAAGCCACTTATCAAGGCCGCCTCATGCTAGGACTGGTAATGCATAAACATTATGCTCAGAAAAAACTTACAACCAAAGCTCATAGAAAACATCCAATCCCTGATTGTCAGGTCTGCTTACTTTAGTAACAATACTTTTTACAGCTTTCCTCATTAGCCCTGTAGAATTAACATAGCTATTGGCTATGGATTTGATTCCTTGTGCATAAGAATTATTCCATTGTTACACCAATGCAAGTGCAATGAGTTTCACAGGTGTCACTAAACACTAATCTCTACTTCCTTTTCCTGTGGGCACCTTCCCTCCTGCCCTCCCTCCCTTCCCCCCAACTGCATCAATAAAATGGTCATTTGCCTAACAAAGAATTACTTAATGTAACTTACTTAATTTCTTCACAGCAGTGTTAGGCTTAATTCCATTTTGTTAAAATTCCTTTGAGAGTCTCAGTTACGGCACTATACACATACAAATAACTATTATGGTGGGAAGATTTGATGGCTTGGGAATTAAAAGGAGAGCAAATTTCAGCTCAAAATTTAGAAGAGTCAAAACCCTAAAAAATTTAGTTAAAAATGCAATAAAATAATTTTAAACATTCATCCGCCATCTGTTGTGTCCAAAAATTTTGCTAGTGCACAAGCTCATGTAAATGAGGGAAACTATTTTAATTTTCTAAATTTTGTCAATGGTTTTCCGATGGTTTCTTTGGAGGCATACACTTCAAATTGGTAAACTTTTCTGCATGTCACCAGAGCTCCATCTGGGCATATGTTTTACAAATCTAAAACTAAATGAAATGCAAAAAGAAATAAAGTAAATTAACTATTACTACTTAACTGTGGAAGTTAAGTTTAATTAGTTGATTGTGAAAAAACTAACAAGATATAGTAAATCAATATAAATAAAGTGTAATCTAAATCCAGTCATGAGAGCTGGATGATTCAGGAGATACTTGGAATATGGATCTTCTCCATCTCTAACTCACTGGTTAGAATTTAGCCCATAGCAGTAGTACCTTTTTATTTTCCAGATGACAACAACAGACATGAAAATCCATTTGTGTAATTAACTTTATTTTGAGGAGGAAGAGGTTAATATGTAACTGTAATTTTTCTATCCATACCAGAAACTTCAAAAGGACTGGAAACTAGAACTTCCTTAACCATCATTGCAATACCAACATGAGTTTGTATGAACAGCAATTATATAACTAATTGCTATGTTCAATAAATATTTTTTCTCCTGCACTGATTAAGGGGACACACTACTTAGAGTTCAATTAAAAAAAATGAGTTAGATATTTATGGTTTTAACTTGTGCAGCAGTCTAGAACTTTTCATCTATAAAACACAACCTTTATCTTCAGTGTATAAGAATCTGTTTTTCCAAAGAAGTTAAACCAAATATGAAAATTTGCTATAACTCTAATATTCTACACTCAAAGCAATTTAACCAAAAAACCCGTTGGGTTCATGACTATCTAGTGAAATTTGCCATTACAGAAAAGGTTCAGAGATGTTGCTTATTTTTCAAAATTAATAACCAAGCATTAACAGAAAGATTAACAATTTTTTTTGGAAACACAGGTTTATATTAAAGTACTTGAATGTGTATATTACACACAACATGCAAGCTTTAAAAAACATCAATGCTCTCCTCTCCTCATTAGATTAGCCAGGAGTACAATTGTTTTAAAAACAAAAACAGAATGACTTACAAAATGTAACACCACTTTGGGATTTCTATTTAGTTTTGCTTAAGATGTTTAACTACACAAAACTACAACAATTACAATTTTAAGAGTATTACACTAAAAGGGGGTGGAAAACAGCAATACTTCAACTGAAAAGATGTATCTTCTAAATGAACCAAAGATCTTATAAGAGATTTGAGGGGAAAAGAGGGGGAGACCAAAGGGAAGCTAAGGGCAGAACTTTATTTAAAAATCGTGTCCACAACTGGAATTCTTCCATTCTTCAGTAGCGTCCTGAAAAAAGATGATAATATTACTATAAAATTCATGTATATTTAAACATTCAAGTGTGCAATAGCAGAACTTACACGAAGGCGAATTTTCTGTTGCCACATTCAAGATCTCTCATTCATCACGAGTCAATTTTCCATTAAAACTAACAATCAAGTCCAGATGCACTAGCATGGTTTAATATGAACTATTTACATATACTACTTGGGCTATAGGAGCGGGATCTTGACCGTGATCGATATCGGCTATAATAAGGTGAAGGTGATCGTCTCCTTTAAAGAGAATATGAAGTTTTTGCTTTGTTATGAAATGTCTTTATACAATCACTTTTTGTGATAGTTATTCCTTTGATGGTGGATGATTGGATTGTATGGTTGATTTAAATCTGATTTGGCAGAGACTCAATAAAATATTTAAGGCACTCCTAGCTTCTCTATTCCAAGTATTATGTATTTTAAAACTTCGAATTTAGAATGTTTATTATCCTATATGGTGCTCCAAAAAGTGTGCACAGCACTTCTGCAGACATGTAGAAACAAGTCCTTTCCCCCAAAGAATTTAGTTTAACTAGACAACTTTGACAAAGGAGAAAGATTTTTAAATGGATCTGACCTCATGCTTAACCACCCCTTTAGTGGCTTTATTTTCAATATTACATTTTCCATTTCATTTTAATATTTTCCTATTTTAATTTTATTTGCACCCCTGCCTATTTAACATGCATTCTTAATAGCTTGCGCTCAGAAATCTTTTTTCTCCTCCCCCCGATTCTGAAACCTCACCTTTCTATTATATTAGCCTTTCCTCCAGTTCCCTTCTGACATTATTTCCCTTTCTCCCCCCTTTATTCTCCTAGAAAGGAGTATGTGGACAGCTGAATATGTTATTTAGTTGACATAACTGCATTAGTAAGGCTACAAGGCTTGCTTTTGCTGATCTTCTCCTAGCAGTCACTTGAAATTTAAGGACACCAGATATGTATGAGAGTTGCAAGTCTCCCCCTAGCAACATATTAAAAAAAATTAAAATGAAAGAATCAAATAATTAATCAAACTGGTTACCTGTACCGGTAGTCATATTCTTCATATCTGTCATATCCTCTATCATATCCCCTATCATAGTAGGAATCACGACGACGACCTGCTCCTCCACCACCACCGCCACCGCCACCTCCACTGCTATTTAAAAAAAAGGAATAAAAGAAGCATACAAGTCTGCCTTCATTCTTGTTAATTTTAAGTTCTCTAAAATTAACTTCAGTGTCCTCAAGTGACAACTACTCACTGTATACTTTGTGTCTCAGACTCAGTAAATTCCACATTTAAAGAATCACTAAGTGCATTAATTAACCAGAGTGGGGTGAGGTTTAGACATTAAAGAGCCCTGGAACAATTTGTTTCCCCCATCTTGTTTATTTTTACTATATTCTTCACTCAGCAAGCTCTTGGGCTTTAAGTAAAAATACCATACTAAAACAGGGTTTAATAGTGTACCTCAAGATCAACTGCAACAAACCCACCCCCACTGCATGCAAATACATTAGAGATAACGAACAGCTTTAAAAAGGTTAGACGACAAACCCTCACAAAATATGCTGCTGGTAGTTAAAACACTTAGTTCAACTTGATCTGAGGTCCGTTTACACTGAGTAAATTCCTTACTGGGTTGGCCTGCCCATGTAGATGCCTGGGGTGGGAGTGTGCGCTCTCTTGGTGATGGAGTAATCCACGCGGATCCTCCTGCCGTCCAGTTCCATGCCATTTGCATGTTCCATCGCCTGCAGGGGAGACAGGGGCCCGGCCATTAGCTCGCGAGATGCTACACTAGTTAATGAATAGGCGATAAATGAGCGCTTCGCTTTTCAGTACGCGGCACAAGCCCTGAACAAACGTCATCTACTCAGGCTGGTAACTAGCGCCCCGCTGTGGCGAGCGGCGCCTCTCGCCAGCCGACATGCCCATCGCAGGCGGAGTGTTGCAGCTGCCTGCCCTGGGACGCTGGAGCTACGTGACGCGCGATCACTGTGCTAGCAATTAACATACTGACGCTTTCCCCAAAGCACTTCGACATTTCGCCAACAAAGAAAGTTAACAGGCAGCAAAGCAGCTTTCCCTGTAAACGGCATCCTTCCGAGCCCGCGGAGGGGACGGGCGCATTCAGAAGCCGCGCACACAGTGGCTTCCTGCGGGATGCATATGGCCGCATTACTGCTAGTCGGCTGCCATTTCATGCTCTGCCTCCTGCCATCTCCCTTACAAGGACCTACTCCAGCAGAGCTTAATAAAATGGCGGGTTCAGCCTACATGGATACCTAATTACAACTTTCTTCCCTACTCGCATTCTGTGCAGCTCGCTAAACCAATACACATCAGGGACTGTGCTGGAAGGCTGCGCCCCCAGACAGAGCTGGGACCCGCGCACGCACTCATTCAGTGGCCCCCTGATACTCTCGGTTTTAAATCAATACAATGGCCCCCTAGCCCTATTCCAAATAATTCAAACTGGAATTCAACGGAGCATAACACACTTTAAACAGTTACGCGAATATAATCTAAGACTTCAGTCAAAGAGATCAGAGTTAACTGCTATTATTTAAATATATTTATTAGGTTACAATTAAGTGTTATTTGCAATAAGCAGCAATTTCTGGCCCCTTCCATCTAAGGGCATTCTCAGCTAACAGGTCTTAGATTGATCAGTCATACTAACAATTAGTTTATCTGACGTAGATTGTATTTTCCTTCTCTTATGTGAGCTAAATAGAGTGTTATTAAAATTAGCACACCAAATGTGTTCCCATTTTATGGATTTTAAGTTAAATATCACCACCACGCTTAAGGCTGTCTTGTAAATGATACACAAAGCATTCTTTTACAGACAAAGTAACTAAAATTGTAACCATTAAAACAAAATTAAGATTCAGATGATTCCTTTTCAAGTCCCTTTTTTGACCAACAATTTTATAATTTAAATGTTAAATCAATGCAATAGGAATCTACAAGACATCACATGGTCACTGTTTATATTCCCTCCAAACTGGAAATCACAATTCTCTACTAACCTATTTAATCCCACTTAGTTTGCTCTTTATAATGCTGTTTAAATCTAAACAATATCGCCACCTAGTGATATCTATTCAAGCTCAAAACTAGCTAGATTTAGTACAGTGAATAGCAGAGCAAAGGATAATGAGCAAGAACTCAATCGTTCAACATTACACTTAAACATATAAATACAAGGTTTTGAAGTGTTTGCATACCCCATAATCTTTTAAATACTCCTATAATGCCATAAAATAAAATGCTGTTCAGCAAAGATATACTCAGATATAAAAAAGCAACTGGCTACAGAATACCCTAGAACTCAACAGGATTCTCAAGTGATGTCATTTTGAACATAGGCATCTCAGAAACTTGATAAGTGAAATAAGGTATAAAGGGTGGGGTTATTTAATATTCAGGTGGAAGATATTTTAAAATCTCAGGAACTATGAACCAGCAATTTGGTAAAGTCTTACAAAGGAAATATGGCTGAAGTGACAGCGGTTCAACAATACAGACTTGATTGAGGTTTTTGTTTAACTGAAGAGCTAACTCTACAGGAAAAGGAATTTCTATTTCAAATGGCCCTGTCCCTTTCAGGGAGAAGTCAACCTTGAAGATGATACATTTTGAGAGCTGCTATATCCCAACAACATACCTAACTGGCAAATAAGGTGTGTGGTGTTAACTGGAACAACGTCTTAGAAACTACCATTAAGATATGTACCTATGGATCTCAAGACAGTAATTCTAGTGTCTTATTGTGATCCGAAATATTAATAACTGTTTCCCCAAAGAACATTAAGTACATTACACGTTAATAAAGATTCAACAGTTGAATTTGTAATTCCCCAGCTCTTCAGAAAACCTGACTGGCCTGCTTAGTGTCCCAATGAATGTTTATCAAAAACAAAACAAAGACACTGTCCCCCCAAAAACCTACCCCCTCCCACACATAAAACACAAAATAAAAAGCTGAACAACTGTCAGCATCATGGCCAGGATATTTAAAGTAACGTAAAGTGATTTTCTTTTTTACCTATGTGTATTAGGGTTCTTATAGACATCTATTTACTCAATAGGCAAGAACAATGGGGCCTAGATTTTTTTTTAAAAGGTAATTAAAGTCAAATTTTCATAACCTGATCCCACCTTCAGCCACTAGCAACTCTTCTTAATGATACTGTGTACTATTTTTAACAGCACAAAGCAACTACAGAGAAATCCCTGCAATGATCGTTCACAGAGTGCTTTTGGCATCTAGGGAATAAGGATCATTGCAAAATGACTAAACAAAGGCCACTTTGAAAATCTGCTTCCATTTCCTGCTTCTAAACGGTCCACAGGTGAAAGTGTCTTAAATTTGCACAGACATTATTGCCAGGGACACACATTAGGAATGCTAATAACTTTCGATAGTTTGCATTTCTGTATCTCAAACATATCAGTCTGTACTGCTATTTTGTATTTGTATGCAAAGCATATTTTTATTAATTACTGTAAAGCATATAAATGTTTAAATGTTTACTTGCTTAGGGAAAGTTCCCCATAGTTAATCAAATTCTTTAACACATTTGTAGCAAATATATTTTCAAATAGGATTGCATATCCATACACAGTCTCAGAAATTCACTTTCATCAAAAGGGTGAAAAACAGTATGATTTGAATGTCTGGAAAATCTATAATAGATGCCCAAATTTAAGAGAAAATTATTATAGTTTAATTTTGGTTTTAAACATCACTGTTTAGTACTCTTTCCGAGCCATAATATATTTTCCCCTATTGATTTTGTCCTTTTCTATTTGAACTCTGATTTTCTCCCCAATTCCTGAATATTTCTAGATGACCTGAAATCACCATGGCTTTTATAAGATGAGGTAACAGACAGCTCTTCTACAGAAATAAGTTTTTGCAGTTTACTTGGGTGGATTCCATGGGAAACACTTTAAGTCACTGTCTTCACAGAGGGAGAAAGAGTGGAAGTATATGAACATTGGTAACCGCATGTGAATCCTTCAATTCTAAATTGTTAACTTAAACCTGGATCAGCTTAGTACTGTTTATATCCTTACAGCTGTTCAGTGGCCTATTAACTTAAAGTCAGTAGTCTGTGTAGATCCTAGTGGACTGGTATACCATCTTTACCGTAGGTGTCAATGGCCAAGGATTCAATAGGTAGAGACTCAACTACTCTTTCATCCTCCTAGAACAGAGGTTTCCAAACAGTGGTATGCATACCCCAAGGGATACATGGGAGAAACTGGGCAACGGTGGATTTTATTTAATTTACTGTATTTTCATAATAAATGAGTCAAAGCTTTAACACAGTGGGAATTTGTTATAATACAGTAGTTGATTTACTCCAAATGTACCAAAGAGAACAGGGAAATATGGACAGATGGCTTAAAGACAGGTAGTGTTTAGAACACAAAAATTACCAATGATGAAAAGGCTAGAGGTATGCAGACAGCTGGTAGATCCGGAAAGGGTATGTAACAACAAGAGCTTGGGAATTTCTGCCTTAGAAAAACCACCATGGGGAGGACTGAGGCACATAGGAGGCCGTACGCCATCTATGTGTGTTGCACTTATTCAGCAGATAGCTCTACAAAGTGAAATCCTCTGTCAATATATTTCATGAGTCCTAAAGTCACTAAAATAATTGTGCCAATTACATACTTGGTTTTAAGAGATACAACCCAAACTGCAAACAGATCAAACATTAGAGACCTTATTTGACAGTGTCTCATTAAGTGCTATGTACAGCTTCAAGAATCTGTGAAACCAATGAAGCAGGCCAAGCATACTTAGTAATTTACTACTTCAGTTGTAAAAGCAATACCCTTATACACGGTAAAATATTTTAAATAAAAAACTTCCAGCTGTAACTTCTAAATAGTAGTTAATGACTTTTGGGACACATTCAAATATTTCTACACTTATTTATTTTCAGTATTTCTTAAAGAATTGTGATTACTTACATGGAAAGGATTTCTACTAAGTCATTGGCTTCTGTTGCCTATTTCTTACCTGATGTCCTCCTTACGTCAATCACTTCCACAAAAAACAATTGTGATGCAATGAACAATATTAAAACGTGATAGGACCAGACAGTCACAATGAATGAATTAAACTAAAGCTTTTGTGAAACCAATATTATTTAATATCTCATTCAGATCAGAATAAAAAAATGCAAGCAAATTAAGCATATAAAAATAGCTTTTTTATTTACTGTAATCTGTCAAGTCTAACATTCAGGACTATTTCCTTGTAAGAGTCTGCATCAGTTTCCTGCTCTGGCGTAAGTATTTCTAATGTTAAATGTTAGAAATTGCAAGCAAGCCAGCATTTTACATATTTAAACATCCTGCTAAGAATTTGGGATCCTCTTTTTTAAAAAGCTTTAAAGAATTTACGAGTAGATAAATACAGGATATAAAACAAAATTTCTAATCGGAATGCTATTCTAATGTTTCCATGAGTGTGTCAGTAATGTCAGTGCATTTTACAATCAGCAAACGTTTTTAAATAGTAATCCCATAGGTCTCTTAATCTCTGCTGGTTCATTTGTTCTCAAGAGTGCCTTCTGTATGATTTGTTTTTTTTTTTAAATGTAAACAATTTCTTTAAGCATTCACTGAATAATCTGTATGAGAATTTTTGAAGTCTGTAATAATAAAAATGTAAATTTATTTCTAAACACACCGATAGGCTAGCACTGTAGAGTAATTAGTATTGATAATTAGTAACATAGTTAACAGTGGTCTTAAGTAATGTAAATATTTGGTCACAATATTTGTGATCTTTTTGGATTTAAGCTCATGTTTCAGTGCTTGGGAAAGGTGATGAATTGACCACCCTTAAGTTCTCTATCTGCAGAACGGAAACACAAAGTACATCTAGCAACAATGTCAAGTTCATGCTTTATTAATGTGTTATGCTGACCCAGGGAAATTAATTTATAAAGGTCTAAAAAGCAGTGCAGTCTCTATGCCTACACAATCCTTGGTGCCTTTACCTAGATTGCCAAGAGTGTAAATTACCACCACTTCTAAAAGTAGTTTTATAACATTAATGCAACAATACATTCCATAGAACTGGCATCCATAAAATTGAAAAAATCCATATAATTACCAATACCCTGAATTATCCAGTCTCTCACAGTTAGAAGTTTCCTGACACATTACTAAGCAAATACACAATGTTACAGATATTCTACTTGGGTTTTTATTGAGAAGGCATTCCACTTCCCTACCTGTACAGCATTGTTACTGAAAAGTGTTTTAGCTATGAGTGTAGTAGTATTTCCCCGCTGCCATATATATTATTAGTCAACATAAACAACATTCCTGAGGATGCATTTTTAAAATAGAAAAGTGAACTCCAAAACACAAATAGGTGGATAGGTGAGAATGGGCTAGAATTCCATCAAGGTGTTTCAGTGACAATGCGGTAAACAAATGGAGGTAGAATGATTTTTCGTTAGAATTTTATGATGAATGCCAATCCTGTGAATTATCTCCAAAGGGAGAGGATTACAAATGTGATAATCCCTTGTAATAAAATGCCATTCCTTAAACATCTCAATCTTTGAGACTGAGTAACTCAAGGAAGATCAAACACAAGTGACAACATACTGCAACAGACAAGACACAAAAACAAATACCCAAGTTTCTTAAGAAATATAACGAGTGATAAAACGTCTCCTTTCCTCTTAAAAAAAAATCAGACAACCTCAAAGATTGTGCCCTCAGAAACAATCCGTGTTTTACAATTGGCCTGCTCAAATAAACATCCTGAAAAGGACAAAAATACTCTAGCAGGTGGAATAGTCTGGGTACCTCTGCTTTGAAAATAGCAACTAATGACCAAACTGGACTCTTAAAGATTCTAAGCAACATTGTTTTGAAAAAAGCATGCCAGATGGACCACATGTAAACTCTGCATATACTTGGAAGAAAAACAGGTCTTAGGTTGGCAAGTGAAACAGCCCTGCCTTATAGAATAGCATGCTAGTACAGGACTGCTAAAAGTTTACAGCAGCAAGAAATGCACTCAATACAGCCTTTGTAGTAACAGCAACATCTATTAAATTGGTGTCAGATACAAGAAGCTGGGTGGATTAAGGCTGTTCAACAGCTTATCTTTTGGAAACACTGGAATATAACTGTGAAGCCATGTATTGCATCTGTTGAAAACAAAGATGGATTTGTTAGTTGACCCCATGGTGTCTTGTAAGCTCAGCAAGTAGATCTTTACAGTACTCTACGTGGGAGCTCTTTGGGAACAAATTACTCACTTTGTGAAGTAACTGTGGTTCTTGGAGATCTCTCCCCCTTTAGGTGCACGTTCAGCCCTCAAAGCCCTTGTTCAGAGGCAGTTAGTACTGTCCATTCAGCCCATGCCTCCTCACCCAGTACCAGGGCTATTGAGGGGCACGCAGGTGAATTGCCCTCTCTTCTCCACCGAGAACAGGAATAGTCTGAAGCAGAGGGGAAGAAGGGTGGGTAGTGGAGCACCCCTAGAGACACACTTCTCAAATAACTCAGGAATGCTGGAACAAAAGAGGCAAGAGGGCCATGGCCCCATCCACTTTTAAAAGTGCAAGGGCAAACCAGCCACAAGGGCAAACGACCGGGGGAAGGGGCGGGCAGGGCCATGGTGGAGGGGCCATAGGGGAAGGGGTCACAGTTTGGGCGCTAGTGGTCCCCATACTTTAGGGTGCTTCCTGCCGCTCCTGAAATAACCAGTTACTGCACAAAGTAAGCAACCTCTTCTTCTTTGAGAAGTGTCCCTATGAGAACTCCACTTCAGGTAAATTCTGAGCAGTACCTTCATGGAGGAGGGAGCTTCAGAAGAGTCCAGAATTGAAGACAGTACTGCAGAACCAAGCATGGACAGCATGGAGCAAGGCGTAATATTTTGAAAACGGTATGTATTGAAGCCCATGTAGTAGCCCTACAGTATTTCAGATACTAATACACTCAATCAGTAATGTCACAGATGTTGCCTGTGATCTGGTTGAATGTGCTATTACCTGGGTGGGGTGTGGATGACCACCCACAGGCATCATAAGTGATAAATACATCTAGATATCCATTTTGATAGCCTGAGTAGAGATTGAGAACTGTATGGATCTATCAGCAAAGAAAATGAAGAGCCTAGGTGTCTTCCTAAATTGCTTGATCCCATCTAAGCAGAAGACCAATGCTCTTCTGACATCCAGGGTATATAAACAAAATTCTGTAGAGAACTATGTAGCTTTGGAAAAAAACACCCACAGATGAATGGCTTGAATAAGGTGGAACTCTGATAGAAACTTAGATAAGCATTAAGGTGAGGATGTAAAGAGAACTTACCCTTGAAGACCACCATAAATGGGGGATAGAGAAAGGGAATCTGCCATCCAGGATCCAATCTCCCTGACCTTATGGCTGACGTGGTGGCTACTAAAAAGACTGTCTTCACAGACCAAGCAACAGAGCAGGTTGCCACTGGTTCGAATGGAGGTCTCATAAGGTACCAGAGGTCTCAGGTTGGGGCAGTGTTTCTTATCTGGAGACAGACATTCCTCAAAACTTTAATAAGCCTGGACCACACTGCTTGAGCAAATATGGAAAACCGTTCTAGTGGAGGATGGAAGGCTGATATTGCCTTAGTATATCTGAACTCCTGTGGTACCGAATAGAGGATCAGTACCAACATGATAGCGGAGGCCATGGTCGCCAAAGTTGATGGTACCGCCAATGCTAGGCATACCGAAATAAAAGCCAACGGTGTGTGGTGCTGTTGCTTGCTGGTGCTGAATGCATGGGTACTGACAGATGGGCTGAACTTGATGGTGCCTGTCCTGAGTGTCTGTGCTTGCCCTGCTTGCTGGTAGAAGGTACCAAGTCCTGACTGGACCTCTCTCTCTCTCTCTCCTTGGTGCTCCAGGACTTTACAGCCCCTCTGGTACTGGATGAGGAGTCCCTTTGATTCAGTGGTATTGAGTCAAGAGGTAGCTCCTTCAGAGGCCATAGATCTCACCAAGGTCCTGGACTTGTTTTGGAGCTGGGTCCTTAAGGTGAGAGCCAATATTCTTTTTAGAAGCATTTCCTGAAGCCTCCAACATTTTCCTTCCTTAGGAGAAGCCTGTGCTGAATCTGTCTGGAGACAGTTGTAGACGTGAGTGAGTGTGTGTGTCTCCGTCCTGACCTGACCTCAGGAACTGTCTGAAGGGAGTGTTCCATCATTAGCAGACTGAGTTTAACGTTTTTCCTTGCTCTGGATTTCAGGGCCAGCCAGAAATTGCACTTCTGGCAGACTTTGACTTCCCAAGCCCTACCACACTTAGAGTGGCCATCTTGTACAAATACAGCCTCTCAGCAGGAAAGGCAACATTTGAAGCCTGGTGAGCCAGATCTGCCCTGCCAGGAAAATAAGGTCTTCCAGAAGGTAAAGACGGTACAACTATTCTCACTACTTATCTAACTAAATCTATACTAACAACTATAAAACAACTATACCACTATAGAAATATCAGAAAAGCCAAGGCACACTCAAGGAGGACACACTAAGGCTTCGTCTCAGGCTGAGGCGATTGAGAAGGAACTCAGGGCTGTTGCCCACACCCCCCAATATAGCCTTGGTATCTGGCACAAGGAGGCATAAGCATGGATGAGCAGACTGAATGGACATTGCTAAGCAAAAATCTCCAATCATGGGATCAACAGGTGCATGCGTGCCTAAAGTGGTGCACCCATAGGGACACCACTTGAAAAAGAGAAGCAGCTTTCTCACACCTCCATCTGGGTCCTGTTCAGCTGGAATGAGTGTAGTGATATGCCATCTACTTTAACTACATCATGCAACAATAGAATCAAAACCAAAGTAAGGCTGAGGTTTTTGCTTTTATCCCTTGCTGGAGAGTGGCCACTAAATTACTGCTACAAGGACTGCCTCTTTCTCAAGACCTATCTAAAGTCTGACAGAAAAATTCAAGAGGTCCACAGACATTAATTATATGTAATTTCATACTGCCTATGAGATGTACTCATGTACCAGGACCCCACTGTGACATGCACTTCGTAAACACAGAACAAAAAAGAAGGTTCCTGCCTCAGGAGCTTACAATCTAGTTGTACAACAAGAGAGGGTTACAAAAAAGAGCACAGGGAAGCAATTAAATAATATTGGCCAAGCCTCATTGGCTATTGGTGTGCTGAGACCATAACCCAACTGTTGTCAAGTTTTTGGGTGCATCATGGCATAGGAGAGTTTTAAGGAGGGATCTGAAGGAGAACACTGAAGTGGTTTTGCAGATGTTTACAGGAAGCTTCTCCCAAGCAGGAGGGGCAGCATGGGAAAGCAATGAACGTCTTGTTTGAAAATCTGACAAGTGGGTAATGGAGGCTAGTATGAGCCAATCAGAAGGTGGGAGTCAACATCTTGATACTTAATGAGAAATGATAGGGTGGGGCTATTAAGTGATGTGGAATTTGGTTGTTACCACCTATGATATTTTACTTAGTAGAGGGAACTGGATAGCATATGGAGAGATGGCAGTTGTGTGTACTCTGAGACATGCTGAATGGACCCAAATTCTGCCGTGACAGAATTTAGCACTCTGGTTAGACTGGAAATTCTGTAGCAGTTTCACACTGAAGGAGAATTTTACAGAATTAAATAATAGCATGTTAAATTCAATTAAACATTGCACCATAATTATCAGTTTTTTAAATCGGCTGCAGAATTTTGTGCTGAAAATACAGAACTGCATTGTGGAAGCTGGAGACTATCAACTCGTTAAGAGATAGCTGGAGCTTTTGGAAACTGGGAAAACAGTTTATGATTGTGAAATAAGCATAATAGCCAGATGTTTCTGCTAATGTGGTCAGCATTGTTAAAGTTAACAAGGCTGACACAAACTGTCATAATTCAGTTCCAGAATTAACGCTCTATTGAGCATGAGGATAATTCACACCTCTTAGATCTACTGTTTCAGACTGTCTAAGCACTTAGGAAGACAAAACGGAGACAGTTTACGTTCATTTCATGTTCTCTCATAACTATGAGGGCTAGAAACTTTAAAACGAATCTTAAGTTTCGCTTAAGGTGGGGTCTCTGTAGCCAGTTACTCAGTAGCAGAAAACACAGCTACTAAATAACTTAAAGCTGATCAGCTTTGCCAGGGTCACATTAAAAGCTCAAAGGAATCTTAGGCCTGGTCCACATTATGCTGTTTAAACCGATTTTAACAGCGTTAAAATCGATTTAACGCTGTACCTGTCCACACCACAATGCACTTTAAATCGATTAAAGGGCTCTTAAAATCGATTTCTGTACTCCTCCCCAACGAGAGTAGTAACGCTAAAAACGATATTAACATATCGATTTAGGTTAGTTATAGTGATAGCTACCCCAGTGCAACGCTCCGGAAATCAATGCTAGCCTTGGACCATGGATGCACACCGTCGAATTAATGTGCCTAGTTGTGGACGTGTGCAATCGACTTTATAATACCTGTTTAATAAAACCGGTTTAAGTTAATTCGAAATATCCTGTAGTGTAGATGTACCCTTAGTGAATTTCAGACATGTCACAATGCACATGAACCTGATATTGGTCTAAAGAAAACACTTGTTTATTCTGGACTAGTTCATGAAAGACCTAAAGCATAGCTGTTTACATGGATTACTTTAAGGGACACATGCTGGCATGCATGACTTCTACATATGGCAAGTAATTCACAAACGTATGTAAAATAGTGCTCTTCTTCCATTTACTTCAGCCGAACTGGTGAAGAAGAGGGAGCACGGTCTAGTACAGTGGATATGAACTGTTCCCACCGAAGATCCAATCAAATCACACTCTTACTGCAATCCAAATCCCACAAAATTGTGGCCACAAAGAAGTGCAAACATGGGCTCTACAACAAGAAACTGGACCTCAGTTTGGAGACAGGGGGCAATGTGTTAAGGTGCTCATAATAACTATGATTTCCTCCATTCCCCAACCTCCTTCCATCCAACTATTTCAAGTTACTGTGGAATAACAGAGTTGAAGTAACTACAAGAAAAAGAAAGTTCTTCTCTTCCTCACTCCTAAAAGCTGCAGCCTTTGGTAGCTTTCTTCCTATCTCACATTGTCATACGAGTGCTTAACAAAAAACATTAATTAACCGGTGTTATACACCCACGAGGTAGGTTCATTTTACTGCAATTCCTGAATCTATTATCTCCATTTTACAATCAGAAAACTTAACCTGCAAATTACTCATCTGTAGTTACACTAGAAATCTGAGGCAGAACCAGGTACGGAATCCAGATCTCTCAAATCCCAGTCCGATGTTAACCACTAACCCACCCTTCCTCTTTATCAAAATATCTTCTACTTTAGCATAGGAAGTTTTTTTTGTTTCTTGGCCCCCGGAGTGCAACCAATCCGGTAGCTACCCCCTCATGACCCACTTGGGGGGAGAGCAGGGGAGGTGTCACATCCCAGCATTATTGAGAAACTAATTTAATGGAAGAAGCATTGACTGCAAACTTGAAACTGCTGATTTGGTGTCTATTTTTCTTCATTTTGACAGAGCACTGTTTAGAAAAACTTGAGATACAGTATCTTTAATCAAGGTGGCCTCACAGCCACAGATGTTTCAATATAATTTCCTATTTAGGAAGAATTAACACACATCTTTTTAAAAAAGACACTGCTTTTCTATGGTGTTCTGTACCCTTTGTGCAAAAATCAATTTAGATTCTTGGTTTCCATTCTTCCTCCTCAACTGACCGTATCAGGATGGAGAACGATCAGAACCCAGCAGCAGGTGCGTACAAATGTTTTGCATTGATTAGTAACCCACTGACCTATAAAGGCGCACAGTGATAGTCGAAGTAAGCTGTCAAAATCTTGTTCCTTAAAACAATGACGACAGACAAAAGCTCAAGACTATGTGAGAGAAAACAATGGTATTTCTCATGATTCTGACAGATAAGAGACTGCTCAGGGAAGAGAGAAGTAACTTTTTAAAGGCAGATGTTTAAAAAGTTTCATAACATTAAAAATATCTATGCCCCTTTAAAGATTTTATTTCCATTTTGTAATAGATGTACTGAGGCAAACACTAGTGGGTAGTTATGGTTGTGTTAATGGATGTATACTGATTGCACTTCACAGCTGTCAAGCCCAATAATGTTTGCTCAAACAGTATATTTGTATATAAAATTGCAGTGTTTTATAAACACTAAAACATTACTTCTCATGAATTTGACCAATGTACTATTTAGACAGCGATTTTCAGCACTGAGATTCACAAAATAAAGAATTTAAATGTATAAAAATATGTGAAGCTTTTTACAAATATGTAATAAAAATGAACTACAATCAAGAGCAATAAACATGAATTTACCTCTTTAGAATCATCTATTCTCTCAAAATAAACAAAAGCGAATCCTCTTGATCGTCCAGTACGCTGATCATAAACCACATTGACGCCACTCAAAGGTCCATAACGGGAAAAGACTTCACGCAAGTCTCGCTCAGTGGTATACAAACTGAGGCCAAACACTCCAAGGCATGTGTTAGGATCTGGATTAGCCTGTTAAAACAAAAAAGTTCAAAATATATTCCATTAAAATGTTATTACTATCATATCAGCCTACTATTTGTTTTACTAGTTATTCAAAGCTTAGCACTTCAACCTTAATGAACTAAAAGATATTTTCAAAAATCAAACTTAATTTTTTGATAAAATCTATTACAGCAAATTAAATATTAGCAAGTGATGCTGAGTTCACAGTACTGGAAAATGAAGCCTTTTGTTCCCCTACAGAACAACTATAACGTAGACAGCTGCTCCGGAAGCTTTCCGATACTGCCCCTTACTAATATGCTACTGGCCTGATTTGGAAGGACAGACATTAGTGGTCAGAGTAGCACTACTCTCCATTCAGATTCCATCCTTGACCTCTCTGCAGAGACTGGAATATCATTTAACACACTATTCATGAATATTTAGCATGGGGGTGCATGAATTCCTAATTTATCTTTGCTAGATATGGACATCTCAACCATTAGTATACCTGTAATCTTCTCCAAAGATTGTGACTATTTCTGTCATTCCCCCCTAACAATAGTTTTATGTCTGTAAATAAAAGGCTCAATTTAGGTTCGTAAGGTGCACCTCTGTCCTATTCCTCTAAACAGACCAAGATCACAAGCTCATTTTATCTAGATGGTATAAATGTGAACTATTTTAAAGGGACCTTGGCACTCCAAAACCAGTAGGACCACAGTTCTGCAGCAAGATGCCAGGATTCTTACATGGTAGACTGGAAATTCTTTGGCACTTTCATTTCAATTGAATGTTACTACTTTTACTTAACATATTTTTAAAAAATGTAACATTAACCCACACACAATTAGTACAGTACTTTTTATTACATTTATTTTATGTTGTCTCCACGTTTTCATTTTTTGATATGCTGGATATTTTAGTTTTAATACAATGCATTGTAGAAACTTTTGAAACTTTTGGCACATTCGGAACTGTCAGAAGCACTTTAGGACTGTGGGATTAATTGCAGTAGCTGAATGTTTCAGCTACAATTATTAGCAGTGAAAGTTAATAAGGTTGAAATTTATTTAATCATTTTAGATAGAACAATGAAGTGAATTGGGCAGTTCACACCTTTCAGAACTATGGTTTCAGATTTTCTAGCCACAAAAAGTGCACTGGTTTACATGTTCCTGATCCATGGAGCTGTGACGAAAATAATATTTTTTTAATTTTTAATTTTGGAGCATAATTCCACAGCCATGGAATAATTCACTGACATTTTCAGTGACCACTAACTTGACGCAAGTCATTGACTTACATAAAAAAGTGTAATTTCATTCCTTAATTCCCTAAGGGATCTCATATCTCTACAATTGGCATGAACCTCTTATTCATGTCAGTTATTCTAAAAGAAACACTCCTTGTGACAATGTGTGGGCCCTGTGCAATTTGAAATGAGGTTTCCATCCTGTTTAAGGCAATAAAAGCCACTTTAAATTTAAAAATCAAACATCTGTATGATAATTTTGTTCTTGTCATTGTTAGAATTTAAAATTAACTAAAATTTTAGTGAGAACATTCTTTTGTACCTTCAGTTGGTTTACTTTATTCAATAATGTCAAATGCACAGTTTGAATTATTTCTGTTTGTGTAAATCTTATTCAATAAAAGTGAAAGTTTAAAAAGAAAAATGTGATTGTACGTGCTATAAAAATTGACAGGGGATTCCTGGAAAGATATGAGTTCCAGAACTACTACTTTAATTGACCAGATCACAAACTCATGGTGTTTCTTTAAGCTTTTCTCATGATTAAAACATTTTCTACCTGTTTTACACTTGTTTATAATTTACAAAGCTTAAAGTTTTGTGTCTGAGTGTAAGCTCATTTACAATATTATACAGAAGTGTTTATAATTCATGTGAGAACTGATACAGACACAGATTTAAAAGCCAGAATGAACCATCATAATAATCTTACCTGACCTCCTGAACATTGCAAACTACAGAATCTAACTCACTCCTGAGTTAGTGAAGTCCTCAGACATTCATTTAAAGACTTCAAGTTACAGGAAATCAAAACATTTACTCTAAGTTCAAATCAGCAAATGATCCATGCCCCATGCTGCAGATGAAGGCTAAAAATCCTGTCACGCTCACATGGGGGAAAATTCCTTCCTGACCCCAAATATGGCAACTGATTAGGCCCTGAGGATGTCTACAAGGCCCAACAGCCAGATCTACCTGGGAAAGAATTCTCTGTAGTAACACAGAACCCTCCCCAGCTAACGTCCCATCTCAGACGGCTGGGGATAACTGGTACTAGCAATAGCGGAAGGGCCACTGCAAGCTACCGTTATACCATCCCCTCTGTCAACTTATTAAGCCGAGTCTTGAAATAAGTTAGGTTTTTTGCCCCTCACTATTCCCCTTGGAAGGCTGTTCCAGAACTTCACTCCTTTGATGGTTAAAAACCTGTGTCTAATTTCAGACCTAAGCCTATTTATGGCCATTTTATATCCATTTGTTCCTGTGACAACAATGGCCCTTAAAGGCCTCCTCTCCTTCCCTGGTGTTTATCCCTGATATATTTACAGAGAGCAATCATAGCTCCCCTCAGCCTTCATTTTGTAAGGCTGAACAAGCCAAGCTCCATAGGTCTCATCTAGCAAGGCAGTTTCTCCACTTCTCTCATCATACTAGTAGCCCTTCTTGCACCTGCTTCCAGTTTGAATTCATCTTAAACATTGGAGTCCAAAACTGCACATTGTAACCAGATGGTCTCGCCAGTACCCTTGCACAACGGTAATTCCATAGCTCTACTGGAAATATTTCATCTGATGCAGTCTAGCACTAGCCTTTTTCATGGCCGCATCACACTGATCACAGGATGATTGAGCTGCCAATCAATATACCCAAGTCTGTCTTCTCCTCAGTTGCTTCCAATGGTAAATTCTCAGTTTACAGCAAAAATTATTGTAATTAGTCTCTGAAGTGCATGATCGTGCACTTTGCAATATTAAATTTAATTCCATTTCCATTACTTCAGTTTTCAAGGTCAACCAAATCTTTTTGTATGTCCTTCTCAGTATTGACAATATGTCCCCACTGCGTCATTCAGTTTTTATTAGCACTCACTTTTTGTATCAAGGTCATTAACAAAAATGTTAAATACACTAGGTCCCAAAACCAATCCCTGAGGAACTCCACTATAACCTCCCTTCAACCTGCCAGTTCACCTTTCAACATGTCCTGTTGTAGTTTCCTCTTTATTTAACCAGTTCCTTACCTATCTTTTGATTCTCATATTAATCCCCATTTTCTTCAATTTAACTAATAATTTCCCACATAGAACTGTATCAAATGTTTTACTAAAATCCAGGTAGATTAGATTATTACATGCCGTTATGTAATGGCAGACAGCTTAAACGGGATAAGTTTTTAAAGTGCTATAATAAAATGGGTGTACTGAAGTGCCTTGCATTAAATGAAGATACTGATATAATAAGCATCACAGAAACTTGATGAAATAAGGATAATCCATGGGACACAGTAATACCAGGGTACAAAATATACTGGAAGGCCAGAACAGGTCGTGCCAGTGGGGGAATGGCACTGTGTGTGAAAGAAAGCATAGAATGAAATGAAATAAAAATCTTAAATGAACCAAACAGTACCACAGAATCTCTACGGATAGTAATTCCATGCTCAAATAATAGAAGTATAGCAGCAGGGATATATTACCAACCACCTGACCAGGATGGCGATAGTGACTATGAAATTCTCAGAGAGATTAAGAGGCTATTAAAATAAAAAACTCAACAACAACAGGGGATTTCAACTATCTCCATATTGACTAGGTACATGTCACCTCAGGACAGGATGCAGAGATAAAAGTTTCTTGACACCTTAAATCAGGGGTGGGCAAACTTTTTGGCCTGAGGGCCACATCTGAGTATGGAAATTGTATGATGGGCCATGAGTGCTCTCAAAATTGGGGGTTGGGATGTGGGAGGGGGTGAGGGCTCTGGGGTGGAGCCAGAAATGAGGAGTTCAGGGTGCAGGAGGGGATTCTGAGCTGGGGCAGAGGGTTGGGGTGAGGTCACTGGCTGGGGGGTGCAGGAGGATTTTCTGGGCTGGGACCAAGGGGTTCGGAGGGCAGGACGGGGATCAGGGCTGGGGCAGGGGCATAGGCTCTGGGCAGCACTTACCTCAAGCAGCTTCTGGAAGCAGCGGCATGACCCCCTCCAGCTCCTAAGCAGAGGTGAGACCAGGCGTCTCTGCACACTGCCCCGTCTGCAGCTGCCAATGGCTGCAGTTACTGGCCAATGGGACCTGTGGGAGCAGCACTTGGGGTTGGGGCAGTATGTGGAGCCCCCTTGCTGCCCGTTTGCATAGGAGCTGGAAGTGGGACATACTGCTGCTTCTGGGAGCCACACAGAGGCATAGCAAACGTGGAGGGCAAGCCACAAACTCCACTTCCCAGCAGCAGCTTGACGGCCTGATTAAAACATCTGAAGGGCTGTAGTTTGCCAATCCCTGCCTTAAATGACTGGAACCCACCAGAGGAGAAGCAATTCTTGATTTAGTCTTAAGTAGAGCACAGGATTAGGTCCAAGTCCAAGAAGTGAATATAGCTGGACAGCTTGGTAATAGTGACCATAATATAATTAAATTTAACATCCATGGGGCAGGGAAAACACCATAAGCAGCCCAACACTGTAGTATTTAATTTCAGAAAGGGAGAGTAAACAAAAATGAAGTTAACAGAAATGAAAAGGTACACCACCAAAAGCAATATCCCTGCAAGCTGCATGCAAACTTTTTAAAGATACCATAACAGAGACTCAACTTAAATGTATACCCCAAACTAAAAAACCTTGTAATAGAACCAAAAAAGCCACTATAGCTAAAAGATAAAGTAAAAAGCAGTGGGAGGCAACAAGGCATCCTTTAAAAAGAAGTTAAATCCTAGTGAGGAAAATGGAAAGGAACAAACTCTAGCAAATGAAATGCAAAGATATAATTAGGAAGGCCAAAAAAGAATCTGAAGAACAGCTAGACAAAGACTCAAAAAGTAATAGCAAAAAAAATATTAAGTACATCAGAAGCAGGAAGCCTGCTAAACAACCAGAGGGGCCACTGAACGATCAAATGATAAAGGAGCACTCTAGGAGGCAAAGGCCATTGTGGAGAAACTAAATGAATTCTTTCCATCAGTCTTCACGGCTGAGGATGTGAGGGAGATTCCCAAACATGAACCATTCTTTTTAGGTGACAAATATGAGGAACTGTCCCAGATTGACCTGTCATCAGGAGGTGGTTTTGGAACAAACTGATAAACTAAACAATAAGTTAGCAGGACCAGATGGTATTAACTCAAGAATTCTGAAAGAAGTCAAATGTGAAATTGCAGGACTACTAACTGCCGTCTGTAACTGGTTAAAAGATAGAAAACAAAAGGTAGGAATAAATGGTCAGTTTTCAGAATGAAGAGAGGTAAATAGTGGTGTCAGCCGGAGTCGATATTGGGCCCAGTCCTATTTAACATATTAATAAATGATCTGGGAAAAAGGGTAAACAGTGAGGTGGCAAAATCTGCAGATTATACAAAACTACTCAAGATAGTTAAGTCCGAGGCAGACTATGAAGAGCTACAAAAGGATCTCTTAAAACTGGGTGACTGGGCAACAAAATGGCAAATGAAATTCAATGTTGATAAATGCAAAGTAATGCACATTGGAAAACAATCCCAACTATACATATAAAATGTATCACTAACTCAAGAAAGAGATCTTGGGAGTCATTGTGGAAAGTTCTCTGAAAACATCCACTCAATGTGCAGCGGCAGTCAAAAAAGCAAACAGAATGTTGGGAATCATTAAGAAAGGGATAGATGATAGAAAATATATTGCCTCTATACAATTCTTTGTATGCCCACATCTTTAATATTGCATGCAGGTGTGGTCGCCTAGTCTTAAAAAAAAAAAAAAAAAAGTTATACTGGAATGGGAAAAGATTCAGAAAAGGGCAATAAAAATGATTAGGGGTATGGAACAGCTGCCATATGAGGAGAGATTAGGAAGACTGGGACTTCTCATTCTTGGAAACAAGACGATTATGGAGTAATATGATAGAGGTCTATAAAATCATGACTGGTATGGAGAAAGTAAATAAGGAAGCGTTATTACTCCTCATAACACACGAACTAGGGCTCACCACATGAAAACAACAGGCAGCAGGTTTAAAACAAACAAACGAAGTATTTCTTCACACAACGCACAGTCAACCTGTGGAACTCTTTGCCAGATGATGGTGTGAAGAACAAGACTAACAGGGTTCAAAAAAGAACTAGATAAGTTCATGGAGGACAGGTCCATCAATGGCTATTAGCCAGGATGGGCTACAAGTGATGGATAACTTGATGATTACCTATACTGTTCATTCCCTCTGGGACACCTGGCATTGGCCACTGTCAGAAGACAGGATACTGGGATAGATGGATCTTTGGTCTGACCCAGTATGGCCGTTCATTATGTTCTATCTTCTCAAAGAAAGATCAGGTCTGGCCTCACCTACCATTTGTAAAACTATGTTGCTTTTTATTCCAATTACCATTTACCTCTATGTCTTTAATTACTCTGTCAAAATTATGTTTGAAGACCTTGCATACATTTGAAGTCAAACAGGTCTGTAGTTTCCTCAAGTTACTCTGGCCCTCCCCCTTTCTTAAATATAGGCACTACTGTCCTATAATTCTCCAGTCACATGGTATGACAGCCGAGCATTATGGATTCATTTAAAATCCTTGCTACTGACTAGCAATTTCAAGAGCCAGTTCCTGTAATATTCTTGGATGGAGATGTAGCCTGGCCCCTCGAGTGTGATCTCATTAAGTTGGTTTTGAGTTTGGCCTCCCTCTACGATGTGGTAGTTTCTACTTCCATATCACTCATTCCCCATCAGCAAACCGTACCCCCGCCCCCAAGCACCATCATTACCCTTATTAAAAAACTGAGGCAAGGAATTTGTTTAGATTTTGGCCATACTTATTATTTTAACCTCCACCCTGTCGTCAGTGTTTAGCAGTTCCACTTCCCTCATTTTCTTTTTGTTTATATGGCTAAAGAACCTTTACTATTATTTAATTACCTTTGTACGGCCCAGCTCTGCTTGACTTTTGGCACGTCTCACTTTATCACTATGGTTTCCTGACCTACATTGTTGGATCAAGGAGAAATTGTTCATTCTCTCAAATAGACAATAAATGCAAAACAAGTCTATTCAAAGTATTTAATGGGAGATTATATGAAGAAATATTTAGACCTATTCGTAAAGTTAAACAGAAGAAAAAATGCGTCAAAAATGCACGTCATGTACTATTACAGGAGTAACTGGTGGTAATCTCTATATTTAGGTTTCTTTACGCTTTCCCTTATATCAGATTCTTGTAACTTTTTCCAGAAGCTCTAACACCTACACTGTTCACAGCAGGCTTTTGCAATTTGGCAACTAGAATGCCCTTGGCAGAGAAGTGCCTTTAATCCCATGAAATTCCTTTCAGATTTAGCAGAGTTAAAAACAGTTAAAATAATTTCCCTTCTTTCATTAACATTCCTCAGGAAAAGTCTGTCTGCATGCCAAAATATTAACAGAACACATTCTAATCACCAGGCTGCCACAGCATACGATGTATTAGGAACACCTGGGCCCTACCAGAGCGACTCCAGTAATGGATTTACAGAAGGAGCTAGACCAGGCCCCCTAATTCTCCAATCACATCACATGGGTAGAGCCTTGCAAATCTGCAGATATCCGCAAACCATGTTTGTGGATTGGACACAGATACAAATATTGGACTCTGAGGCCATGATCTAGGTCGATCTCCATCAGCCTGCCCTTGCGGCCATCATATGGGGGAAGAGCTCCCTCAGCTCAGGGGGCAATGGGAAGGCAGTGGAGACAATCAAGCCAGGATCCCCCACCTACACCACTGACTCTGCACATGGCACCTGCAGCCCATTCCTGCTTTGGGATAACTGTCTCCTCCTGCTGCCGGTTAATATAGTCAGTTCTCAAGTAGTAGAAATTTTGCTGCACTGCTGAGGGTTGAGGTCTCAAACTTTGATTATCCATGATGGTGATTGTTACAGCCTGCTTCATATTTTTCCCTTTAACAAACCTAGGGAAGTGCAATACAAAAAACTGCTTCAAAAGAAAATTTAGATTACGAAACCAAGAATGCAGAAGTTAAGAATGTCCAGATTTATAGTTGCCTGTGCAATCTTAATTCTGCCACTTTGTGCAAATGCATTTGACAATCTTTAATCAAATCTTCCCCCACATCCCAAGACACCTACCTCATTTAGTCCACAGACTGTATGCACAAGGGGGAAAAAATTTAGGTTGCATGGGCAACTGTGAATCTGATACTCCCCAACTTTCAAGTTCTTTGCTTTGTAATCTAAATAACTAAGTGTAGATTTTTAAATGTAATTTCATTGGGTGTTTGTTAAAATACTTTTAAACTTTAACCTTTTTAAATGCATTTTGTATGCATTCTACACATATATATACTAAAGTGTGAGTGCCTAAAAAATTACCACTATAGTAAAACACATACACGTTGTATACATGTTCTAGGCTGGATTTATACCTAAAATATTGTATTGTGCAAACTAATAAATGAAACGGGCATACTGCCATATGCAAATGCTTTCCTCACTTGCACCTTTTAAAATATTTAAGGTAGCGAGGGGTCAATAGCCACTTTGATATGGAGAAATGTACTGTCTTATTTTGGACTGAAGTTAGCTACCATGGTTACATAAACTAATGTATTTCCCAAGTTGAGCAATTTAGACTGCTTATTGCTAACTCCAACAATAATGTAAAGAACACCTAATCAGGTAAACTGAAGGCAAATGAAATCAAGATCATCAATTTGGAACATCCTAATCATTTCTACCAAACTGGTAGTGATCAGAATCAGAGCCTCTGAACTTAGTTTCTTCAGGACACAATGGATCAGAGAGAAAAAAGTGCATCTTATATGAACTTCCTAAAGGATCAGGAGTTGTCCAACCCTCTTTTTCTTTGTAGTAAGTGGATAGCGAGGCAGCATTGGTATTCTTAGTCACAAATAGATTTGGAGGAAAAGCTCATTTCAGCTTTCATTCCCCCGGCAGTAAAGACTTAAATCATCCATTTTAATTGGATTGAGCCTGCTGGCTTGGTAAATCATCTTGCGCAATACCAAATGGCATATTGCCCAGCCCATCAGTATCATAGGTTCTTGTTCTTGGTGTCAGTCTTGTGGGACGGATTCTGTCTTGAAGGAGAGTCAAGATCCTATGGGCAAGCTTGCCACAGAATAGATCAGGCATATGCCGGTCACTGTAGCACTCCATGGTTCAGTTGTATCTTGCTTCTGCTGCCAGAGCTATGGAAGTGCTGAAGTTAAGAGTACTTGAGTCACTAAAGTAACTGTCAACAGGAGCGGAGAGACAGAGGATATTGATAGCAGGGGCTCTGCTGTGGGCTAAAAGCCTATACAAGAGATAGAGCTACTTGCAACAACATACGGAACAGCACCTCAGATTTCAACTGACAGGTTCCTTCCAGAAACTAAAGTCAGACAGGCACTGATGACTCTTGATCATGATCAAAGTGACACATCAAAATGTATGATAAAAAAATAAACCTTATCCAATTCACATTTACGTCAATGCTTGATATTCCCCAGACATTTTTGAGTACTTTGCCTTTTTGTTATTTCCTTTGATTCAGAATGGCTTCACTACTTTATTCAATGTTTCGGTCTAGTTTTGCCATGCTCAATCTGGGTAATTTGAACAAGGATGCCAACTCCTCCTTTGCATCAATTACACTGTTTAAGCATTTTTTCTCCTGAAGTTCAGCCTATGTTTTACCTGGCTCCATTTCATTCCTTAATTTCCAGTTATTTCTCCCCGTATTATTAAGCAATTTCGTCTTTATTATTGACACCCTTAATTATTTGTGTTTGTTACAGCATGCCTTTAGTAGTTTTTATTAAAGCTTAAAACATATTTCTTCTAGCTTTTCTTCATGGGTAAGCCCCTCTATACCTACTGTTACCTGTACCGCCCTTCTGTAAATCTCCTATTTGCACATAGTATCCCAAAGACAGCTCAACCATTGCTATTACCTTTCTAATATGTGACACAGAGAGCTAGGTATAACAATAACTATGCCACTGTATAATAAGTTACAATCCAAAATACAGGAGGGATTCATTTAATATTGCCTCCCATCACCATATTATGTGAGAAACCTTTCACATAAAACCAACAGGAACGGTGAAATCCCTACTGGTTTTGATGACATCTCTGGCACTTGTCCATGTATAGAAAAAATTCTACTTGGGCATTTTGTTTTCAATTTTTTAGATTTTATAAATTACCTTTTGGAAACTCTAGGAGTTTTATCTGGGTTGAAGGAGGATGGGGGGGAAAATCAGTGTTGAGTGTCTCTCTCATGGTGGAAAGACCTTTCTGAAGAGGAATGATTTGCAGCATCTTTCCTAAAGTAGTAGCAGAATTTACTCTTGCCTCTCCCCTTCCATCCTCATTTAAGATGACGACTAGCATGTTTCCTAAATTTCATTATTAATTCCAGCCAATTTTTCTAAGTGATATAAACACATTCTCAATATTTTGTGTATACAACTCCATTTGGCATTGTCATCTGCAAATTTAATTCTTCAATAGCTCATTCACAAAATATGCTAAAATCAATTCCTACACTGACATTTCAAGAAGTCCTATTAAACAGTTAATTCAGACAGGATGTTCAAGTCAAACAAGATGCAGAATTACTCGTTACATCCTGACATTTTTTAATCCTTTTAATTTTGTATTTGCCCAATAGAGTGAAATTTCATTAGATAAAAATTAATCCGAGGCATAGTCAAGTATGTCAGAGAAGTCTAGATCTCTTATCTTAGAAATAATGTCTAAGGGTTTAAGCAGAGAACCAGGAGTCAGATCCTATCCTACCAATGTAATTCTAATCTTAGGTAAATAATTTTATTCCCTCTATTATTCCCCCTTGCACATCTTTAAAAATAGGGGGTTGGTTTGTTTGTAAAGTGAGATACTTAGATATTGCCTTTCATAAGTATACATAATAAACTAATGTTTACACTGTAGCCAAATAAAAGTGTAGTTTATTCAAAAAAATTAAAACAATGTTTATTCTCAAAAATCCATGACACTTTTATTCATCAAAACACTAACAGATTTGTTCCCACTAACATGCTATCATGTTGCAGATGGGACTTTGGGGCAAGCTAGATTCTTTACCTCCTCTGGCTGGAACCATTACATAGGCAGATTCCTGCATTATGTTTCCACATCCCATCCAGACAAAGCACTTAGCAGAACTGATTAACTCCATATGCACTAAGATGTGAGCACACAAAGCACCTCCTTCACCAAGAAGGCACAAGAAATGCATCCTAATCATAGCCATTCTTTAGTTAGGTATGAATAGTCAATCCAGGAATCTCTTACTCCTTCAGTCAGTCTTAGAGGCAGACATCTCCTGGAGTTCCTCTTGCCTTATTCATCCACATCAATGAAGAAAACATAGTCAACTCATAAGCATTTAAAAAAAACCTAGCTTCTTTTATGACAGAAATGTCCACAGGGAGCTATACTTTACATCATTTATTTATTAAAATACTCAGCCTTGATTATACCACATACTCTGCTGCCAGTGTGCCTTCTTCGGTTAGACATTGGAGAATGACTGCGGCTCCTTCGGCGACGATATTCGGGTGTGTACGATCTGCTTCGAGATCGTCTCCTATGGGAATGAGAATGAGAATGGGACCTGGAGCGAGTGTAACGTTCTGTGAGAATGTCTTCTCGATCTGGACCTTCAATGAAGAAAAAAGTTTTCAGGTGTATATACATATGTGAAATACATGCAACAAATTAATTTAAAAGATTACTTGTCCCTAAAGGAAAGTTCACAAATTCACTATCACCACACACACAAATTACATTTAAAATATTGTTTAAATTCTACTTCTTAATATAACTATAGATTGACAATTGCAGATTTGTAGTAGTTTAAAATTGCATTGAGACTGATCAGTAATGTGATTCAAACTCACACGGCAAGTACACTTTTCACATGTGAACTAGCATATAGTTTAAATTAAAAGAGATTTTTAAGCTTACACACAGCATGTTAATATAAAATGACATCTATAACATGCAGTGATATGGAAGCCCAATATAGTATTTTTAAGAAACAGTCTTACATCAGCAGGGGAGATGGATAGATCTAGCAGGGCTTTTCTGTCTAACTTCTATGACTGAGTAAGCCTAGCTCAACAGTAATACAAAATTAAGGCCAGAAAGGATCATGCTAGTTTCAGGTAGGTAGGTTGTTCTTCACATCATTCACACATGTCCAGCTGTTCTCAGTAAGATGGTACAAAACTGTTACAAATTATGTTGTTTCACACACAAGTATCATAGTCACCGGTAGGTACAACCCGCATTGCCTAACTGTCCCAGAAAAACATACTGCCACAGCCAAAGAATGTCTGACAATTTGCACGGTTCAATTCATGGTCTTTTGGCATTCATATCATTCATGCTCCTTATGAAACCTATGCTCTAACACCTCACAACTACCTGTAAGTCAGAGGACCTGCAAAGTTTTGGCAAACCACAGAAATTATTGTCTGACAGTAATTATGAAGAAACCAGTGTGGTATGATTTGAAGTATTTGATCTCATTCTCTACTCCAGTCTCTGGTGTAGAAACTCTGAAGTAGAGGGGAAGAGGAAAGATAGTGGAGCACCCACAAGGACAATCATCTTGAAGCATCTCAGTTACTGCACAGGGCGAGTAACCTCCTCCTCTTCTTCAAGGAGTGTCCCTTTGGATGCTCCACTTTAGGTGACTGTAGAGCAGGGCCTGTTGATGGAAGGAAGGGGCTTTGGAGTTGCAGCCGTAGAATGGATGCTCCACTTTAGGTGACTGTAGAGCAGGGCCTGTTGATGGAAGGAAGGGGCTTTGGAGTTGCAGCCGTAGAACGTCTGATGAGTGCAGCTCTGTGACATAGTGCTGGGTGAATGTATGGACTGATGCCCAGGTTGTTAGCTCTGCAATGTCCATAACAGGCACACTGTTGAGGAGGGCTACTGATGTGAAGAATGCTCTGTCGGAGTGTGTATGGGTCCCCGGGGGCCGGGGGCGTAGCTATTGATGGCAAAAGTCAATGCAGTTGGAGATCCATTTCCACAGCCTTGTTTGGATATGGCATCACCTGTAGATCCTTCCGTGATGGAAAGAAATAACTTTGGTAACTTCCCGGAAAAACATTGTCCTTTCAATGTAAAAAGCTAGTGCCTTTCAGACACCCAGGATATAAAGTGTTTGTTCCCATGAGGTTTTGGGAAGAATGATGGGAGATGGATGGGTTCATTCAAATGTAATGATGAAACTATTTTAGGTAGGAATTTGGGATGTGGTCATAGGGTAACTTTTCAAAAATTGTGTGCATGGGGAATGTGCCATAAGGGCCCTCAGCTCTTCTACTTGTCAGGCAGATCTGATAGCAACAAGGATGCCACTTTCATTGAAAGATGGGAGAAGTGAACATGTCACTAATGGTTCAAAAGGGGCCCCCATAAGGCATTGCAGCACCCGATTGAGGTCTCACGATGGAATAGTTGCTCGTATTACAGATTAAAGATTAGAAACACCACTGAGGAAGCATTGTAGTGGTAGGGTGGGCGAACATCAAGAACGTGTCTACTCTGTGAAGGAACGCCGTGATTGCTGTGAGATGTACTCTGATCGAGCTCAATGAGACACCAGTTTTCCTTGAGATCTAATATGTAATCCAATGCCACTGGTAAAGGACACGTAGTTACCATTGTTTGCCTATTCTGGCATCATGTATAGAATCTTTTCCATTTGTGAAGGTAGGTATATTGTGTAGTCAGGGCTGGTCTTTAGGAAAATGGCACCCTGTGCCAACTTATATTTTGTGTCCCCCCCCCCCCCCCGGGGCATGATGCTTCCCCCACTGCCCTAGGTATGAGATGGTTTACCTCCCAACATAGTAGGTGTTCATGAGAAGGATCCCTAACGAGGGACAGAGAGTGTGGGTAGGGAGGATGGAGGCAAATTGGATAGAATAGCCAGTCTCGATGATTTCCTGTACCCATTTTCCTGACATGATGTTTCTCCACGCTGGGTGGAATGAGTCAGACGGTCTCTAAATGGATGGATTGTGTTGGATGCCTCCAGCAATAGAAAATGTTGGCGGTATCTCTAGTCCTGGACCAAATCCTTGAAACCACTGTTTAGAAGGAGGTTGTTGGGTTGTAAGGGGTTGAGAAGTGAGTGGTCTCTCTGGGTCATATTGCCTCTGAGGTTGGATGTAGGGTGCAGATCTTGTTCTTTATGCCAAATAATACTTCTAGTTTTTTCTTTTGAGAAGGTACATAAATGCTCAACGATCTGAGTCACACTGGAATCTTTTAACGTGTGAAGGGACTCATCAATCTTGGCTGCCAACAGCTTTGGGTCCTCGAACTGGAGATCCTCGAAGGCAGACTGTACCTCTGGGAAAAACAGAGAAGTGGAGGCAGGAAACTTGTCACATGACTATGGCTGTGGTGATGGAATGTGTTGCCCTGTTCAGAGAGGCTTGTCAGACTGTTCAAGCGAGAAGGTGGCCTTCCGACAAGGTTGCTTTGAATTGCTGTTTTTTTGTCCTCAGAGAGATGATCCATACATTCAGACATTTTTCAATAATTTGTCTAATTGTATTTGGCCATCAGTGCCTCATAATTGGCAATCCTGAACTGTAGGGTCACTGACAAGTAGGCCTTATGCCCAAAGATTCTAATCACTTCCAATCCCTATCATACGGGGTGGTTCTAGAGTAGGGTGATCAGATAGCAAGTGTGAAAAATTGGAAAAGGAGTGGGGGAGAAGGGAATAGGAGCCTATATAAGAAAAAGCACCCAAACATCAGGACTACCTCTATAAAACTGGGACATCTGGTCACCCTATTCTAGTGATGTTGCCTGCCCTGCTCATTCACAGGCCTCTACCACCGGAGAGTTTGATGTGGGATGGGAAAACAAAAAATTCCGTTCCCTGGAAGGGGACATAGTATTTTTTTCCACTCTATTACAGCAGGTAGAATTGTTGCCAGGGTCTGCAGGATCGTCTTGGCCGTGTCCATAAGAGCCTCGTTTATGGTAGGGCAATCTCAGAAGAGGCTGAAGTCTGAAGGATGTCCAACAACTTATGTTGGGACTCTGCAGCTTGTTCCAATGGAATTTCTAATAAATCTGTGATTCTCTTAAATAGTTCTCAGAACTGTTTAAAGTCACCTCCCCATTGTGGGTTGTGGAAGCATGATAGCTTCATCCAGAGAGGAGGATAAAAACTGGTACCTGGAGTGACTCTCGATGTGAAGTCTCCTCCAGTTCCTCAACTGCCGCTTCCGGAGGTTCAGAGAGTCAGGTACAAAGGGATGATGAGGAATGCCTCACCCTCTGTGTGTGTGAACTGGGAGGCTGACAGTGTTGGCAGTACACTGCCTGTGAGTCCCAATAAGACCATTGTGGTGGGAATGGTAATGGTGGCAGCATTCATGGGTGTCTGTACCATCCCTGAGTTTCAAGTATGAGTTGGTACTCCTGTTGTAGTGGACCTGATCTGGTGGGGGTAGGCAAGGAGTGGTGGGAGGAGATGTCCCCTTCATCATCATTAGCCTCATTGCTGGATAAAAGAGGAGCTGATCTGGCTAGTGTGGTAAGTTGGCACTGTACCAAGCATACTGGAGTACGGTCAGTACTCAGGAGTGGAGATTCTGGTGCTGACGAGACTAAAAGGTCCTTATGCCAGAGGAATTGCTGCGGTACAGAGAGGCATTGATACCAAAGAGGTATTGTCGGCGGTACCAGCACCTTTACCCACAGTTGTCGGTGCCGAGGGCCTTGCGCTATGCACTGTGTAGGCAGGAGGTAGTGCCACAAATTGTAGTGGCGCCAAGCTGCTTGGTGCCACATTTGATCAGCTTTGCCGGTACCAAGGCAGGGATTTTCCCCATTTTTACCTTTTTCTGAGCCAGCCCTCTTCGGGTCATTTGCTTGCACAGGATCGAATGGTCCCACTATCTTAGAGATGGATGGTCTTGGTGCAGTCAATACTGATGCATCTGAGAGGCCGGAGAAAGTCTCTTTTTGCAGCTTCCTGAGACAGGGAAGGTGGAGCCCGTTTCTGTGTCGCTTTTTTGGGGAAGCGCTCTTTCCTCTGATAGGGTGGTGGGGAGAGTCGGTCACGCCCTTTGGAATAAGGTTCTCCCATAAGGGAGGGTTACTATATTACACCAAGGGGTATACTGATAACTGAAACTTAAACTCCTAAGATAAAGAATTATTATTTTAAGAAAAGCAGGGAAAAGATAGGGCAGTTAACTATGAACTAACTAAATGGGTTATACACTGGTACTCTGAGACAGAGACAGCGCATGTGAGACCCAACCAGGCACCGATACTAGAAATCTCTGATTCCAAGCACAGGCATGCAGATTTACCTAAAGCACCCCATGGACACTTCTCAAAGAAGAACATGGTGATTTCTGAAAAAGCACTATATTGAAGTGCACTAGTGATTTTAGTGCAGACCAGCAGGGCCCAATTAATGCCGAACACGTTAAGCAACAGTCTACATTACTGCTTCATGTAAAAAAGACTTCAGATACAAGTAACCATTTCCGGCGTTTTCCACTGTTTACTGGGTGTAACAGATTTCTGTATTGGAGAGTTTTAATGTGTTTCTTGGTCAAAACTGAAAATCAGAAGCTCTACGTATCTTACATCATACCCACGGATATATGATGCAGAATTAATTTTTTTATCAAAATCAGTACATACCTGGATTTTGACCTTGACCGAGAGTGCGATTCAGAATGTTTGGAAGCCCTCGATGGACTACGAGATCCTGACCTGCTCTCCGATTTTACACGAGCAGGACTCCCAGCTGGAGATTTTGACTGGGAGCGAGACTCCTAACAAAAAAGATAGTATTACAAATGGCACTGGTCACATAAATGCCTAACTCCTAACATTTAAAGTACCATAACTATATTATTTTGATTGCTCCTGAAAGACAAATGGTTAGGCAATACCCTCCAGAACAAATTTCAGTCTGTTAACCCACTGTTAATATTGTATGCTTTCCTCAAATAATTCCCTACTTGAACCAGATCACCAATTCTCTATTAACTAAGTAATCATGCAAATTCATCTACAACTTGATCATACAGACACTGGAACATAAACCATACATTTACTTAACCTAGGACCCATTCATTCTTCCAGATTCTTTTAATTCTACTTCACTCTTGCTTTCTACTTTTCTTCATTCTTCATTGAGTTTTTCATTTTTCATACTTCGTGTATTCTTCCCCAATTCAAACAATTCATTATAGCCTTAAAAAAACATTCAAGTGCTTCTATCTGACCAATCTTCTGTTCAATTTTTTCCCCCATTCAATTTTAATTTTCTGATCTTTAATACTTTTCATTAGCCTTCTTTTATCTTGATTTATCTTCCACAATCTTGGAAAAAACTCTTCAATTTCTTCACGAACATTAAACCTTAATGGAAAAAGAACATTTAGTATATTAAGCACTAGGGATTATAAAACTCTGCTGGAGTTCAGAATGTTATCTACCAAAAATTGAAAAGCCAGCAGGTAAAGTTGCAAGTAACTATTTTATAAAAACATTTAAAAAAAATCTTTAGAATTGTATTATTTCTAGGTTCTGACAATGAGTTTACGGATTTTCTCAAAATGTTTCAAAACTGCCCTCCTCCCCTTCAAATTATAGAATTATCCTTATTTTTAGAATTTCTAAAAGATACAAACATGTACTAAAAATTTAATCTGCACGAATATATTAAGATGTTCTGATATAAAAGAGTTTTCCTAATATTTAATGGTCACTTTGATATCAAATACCTAAAATGCTAGTCTTGTAAGAAGTTCTTATTAAGCCATGTTTAGTTCAACAGAATGTTAAAGCAGCACTTTCCCAGTCAAAAAAAAAAAAAAAATTCTATGCACATAGGCACATACAGTGCCCAAACTAAACCTAAAGTGAATGATTGTCTAAATTTTCTTCTCTTCCTTATTGCTATTCTATTTCCCTTGAGTATTAAAGCCATACTTAAAATAAATTGTGTATTATACTACAAAGCAACCCATGAAGGGTCATTTTTACTTGCATGAACACACACAAGAGAAATAACCAGGAAAACAAGTAAACAGAACAGGATAGGATTCCCCCCACCTTCCTACTTTTTTCCAGAGAGCCGTGGCTATATGTGGCTTAAATTTGCTTTAATTAATTGTAAATGTTTAGATATGGAGAAGTATTAAATATACACAAAATTTAGCAAGCTTTCCCCCAACTTTCAAGTTTTCAAGAACCTTTCAAGTTCTACTGAGCCTCATAACATGTAACCTGAGCAAGCTTCCCCAACAGTACCTCAACAAGAATTCAAGAGAAAGAAGGGAGAGCTACATTCAGACTGCTAACTATTCAGAATGCCCTCCGATGACTATAGGAGGCTTCTGTACCTTTATTCTATTCCATGCCTTATTCTCACATCCAGAGCTCACTCAGAGGACATGCTCCCTTTCAGGCCCACAACTATTCCTGCCTTTTTTTTCTTTCTTTCTTTCCGGTCCTCCTTACTCTATTTCTCTGCCCCTTCATTGTCTTTGAGAGCCTCCTCTATTCTTTTCTCTACACTTTATTCCCTGCAGCAATTCCCAATATCTACAGCAATCATTCCCACTGCCTTCCTCATTAAAAGTGATCAGCGATTAAAGTTAATTGTAGAAGTGTCACTGACATATCAAATTAAAAAGGGAAGGATGAGGCCCACAGGCTTTATGTTTGACACCTCTAGTATAAGAGGTTATAGTTCAGTATCCCTGTCCGTTCAAACTTAAAACTCTGCTGACACTGCCAACATGGTTTCCAATTAATGTCATATTGACATGAATGTATCTGCCAGATATTTTAAAGGAACCACCACCTCATTTCATACAGATCCAACTATAATCCATTTGTTTTATTTTTAAATTATTTCATAGACCTATAGAATATCAGGGTTGGAAGGGTCCTCAGCAAGTCATCTAGTCCAATTCCCTGCTCTAGAACAGTTTAAACTCACAGGACAGTTCAACTGTTCCAATTTTCAAGTTGCAGTGAGAGCACAGGTCCTTACAAGTTTCAAACCTCTTCAACTTCATAGCAATTGGTGATGTGGACTGCAGCTGAGGAGACAACTATTATCTATCAGCAGCTGCATACTATATGTCAATGCCAGGCATTCAGAGTTTTCTGATATAACAGAGAACATTACTCTCACAGAACTTCAAAGGGAGTATTAAAGGAATCTGTATAATTGTTTTATGAGATAATTTTAAGGAAAGCAAAGCAGCTAAGAAAATATTTCCCTCTACTTGAAGTCTTTTGCTGAATTAGAACAGGTTTCCAACCCCCGGTGAGTTACATAATACGAGATGAAGTCTTCTGCTGGGAAGGATTTTTTTCCAGAGACCTCACCATTCCTACCTTCTTTCCCCAAACTGTCCCCTCCCCCCACCTCAAAATCAAGATGGCATCTTTAAAGTTTTATCATCTACAACGCAAACAGAGCAGACCTGATGGTTTCGTACACAAGCATTTTATGGTATGGATAAAACCCACAAACCTCTTATATTATGTGTTGTCCTACAATATAACCCCTGTCCCAGGAAGAAAGATTTTTCCTTAGTACATAATCTTCAATGAATGGGGAAAAAAAATCTCCTAGGATTATTTGAATTTTCTATGCAGCCACCAGGTTACAAAAATGATAAAAAGCACACCAAAAATAAGGGCTTGTCTACACTAGAGCAATCAGTTATTGCTCTTCAAATGGTCGTACAGCACTGATGGAAATACCAACACTTGAGTCCACACTCGCTTCCCCAACTGGTTTAAGTTTTGCCCTTGTATCCACATTCATCATGGCAAATCCTAAATGAATGTGGCCTTGCAGATCAAAAACCACCTGCGTTGATTTGAATTCACATAAAGGCTGCCCTAAAGATGTGGACAGTTATCTTGGACTGCCACCTAAGCCAGCACATATCCTTACTTGCCAACTAAGAATCCCTTCTCCACTGTCTTCATCTTTACAGTATATCCTGCTCCACAGAAATGCCACTGAGCCATGCCCTCCGTCCTGTTCTCGAAGGTCCTCAATTTGTGACAAATCACCAGTTAGGGCTGTATTTCTTAAACACCATTAACCTCCCATCCCATTGCCACCATTGGACAGAACACCTACACTAATGCCTCCCCCTCTATCTGCTACTCAGTGAGTCATTAATAGTTCACAGTCAATCCTCTTGCTCTAACAAACTACAGGTAGTTTGTTACAGTGAATGCTTCAGAAAGCAATCCACAGATGACTCTCCAGCTCAAGAGGCAGCAAGAAGAGCACAACTAGTAGCTGCGCTCCTTACAACACCTTAAGTACCAGATTCTCCCTAACACTCCAAAGCTAAC